>NW_006399865.1:5128861-5130312 GCF_000299155.1 Elephantulus edwardii
AACAACAACAACAACAACAACAACAATTCCTTCCGTAGGATTTAGACAAGGACACATATTGCTTTGGGCAAGTCTACTGTTGGGGACTTCTCCAAAATATTGAAGAGCAATGATGTCAGTTTGAAGAATAAGGTGCACCTGATTCAGGCCATGGCCCTTCAGTCATCTGCTATGCATCAGAGCTGAACAGTGAATAAGGATGACAGAAGAAATTATGCCTTTGATCTGTGGTATTGGAGAAGAATACTGAACATCCCATGGACTGCCAAAAGAATGAGTAGGTATATCTTGTAAAAGGTGCAGCCAGAGTGCTCCTTAGAGGCAAGAATGGCAAAATTTCATCTCTCATATTTTGGACATGTCACTAGGAGATGCTATTCCTTGGAAAGGGACATCATCCTTGGAAGAGTAGCAGGTCAGCAAAAGAGGGGCATATTCCCAGTGAAATGGCCTGATACAGTGCAACAGTGGGCTCAAATATAACAGAGATTGTGAGGATGACACAGGATAGGACAAGATTCAGATCTGTTGTCATAGGGTCACTGTGAGTTGTACTCAACTAAACGGCACCTCACAGCAACAACATCCTAGTTGGCCAGCACTCATATGTCAGTTTGTTGTGTCATGGTGTCTGGAGTGTTGCTGTGATACTCAAGTTATGGCACCAGAATTCCAAGTACCAGCAGAAACCCCCATGGTGGATAAGGTTCAGCCTAGGTTTCAGGATAGGATAAGGTTTCAGGAGCTTCTAGACAAAGACGAACTAAGAAGAAATGACTAGCAATGTACTCCCAAATGTTGGCCAGTTGAAAACCTTATTGGATCACAAGAGAACATTATCCAACTCACTCGTTTTGCACATATTATCAAGGGGGCTCAATTACTGGAGGAAGACATGATGTTTGGTGAAGTAGAAAGCCATTGAGGGCATGGGAGACCCTCGGTGAGATGGACTGATGGGTACGGAGGTCACAGAGATGAGCTCAAACCCGGGGATTGTGAGACTGATGCAGGACCACCCAAGTTGGCATGACAATAACTGTCTATATCTACATAGTACCCCAACACAACTTTTCTTGTTGCTGTCTGCTGTCAAGTTGGAACTGACCCACAGCTGACCCTCCAGCAGGTTTAGCAGGTTTTCAGAGCCAGTAAATTGCAGGGAAGGAGACTTCCTGTCTTTCTCCTGTGGAGCAACTGGTATTTGAAGTGTGTTGCATAGTGCCTGACGTATAGTTGTTGTTGTTGTTGTTGTTGTTATGTGTCGTCGAGTTACTTGTGACTCATAGCGACCCTATGTACAACAGCCCTAAACTCTGCCCTGCCCTGTGCCAATCGCACTGTCTCTGACGCTCCCATCCCAATTATCCCAGTCACTGAATCAATCCACCTCATAGAGGGTCTTCCCCTCCTGCGCTGTCCCTCCACCCTCCCAAGCATGATGTCCTTCT
>NW_006399865.1:5130574-5135307 GCF_000299155.1 Elephantulus edwardii
CCCCACACACACACATGCATCCTCAAGCAGAAGACACAACTCACATCAGAGTCCAGCACAGCTTGGCAACTGAAGGCTGACCTAGCTGGCCACATTTCAGTCTCAAGCTCATAGTGCTGTTCGCATTGAATCTTTTTCCAAAACCCATACAGAAGGCTTCTGTTTCCCCCTTTTTAAAATGAATAGCAGTTCGTCAGCTCGGCCAAATTGAACATAAATGACAGCAAAGCATGTTAATGGTGAGTTATTAACTATACATATGCAAATTGACTACATCACCTGTTCTGTTCAGACTTCCGCTAACAGTTTTATGGTGCATATGCTTAAAGACATATTTATATGATACATTACATGAGTTTCAAAGGATACATTTAGGTCTCATTTAAGCGAAGAAAATGCTTTTTTTTTTTAAAAAAAAAAAGGCCCTTAATGTGTGTCAGCATAATCTTCTTCCACAGTATTTCTCAATGTTACGCCTCTTTGTAAAATAGAATAAGACTATATTATCAAAGCAAAAGTCATACAATAATAGTCTTCTATCCATTTCCTATTACCTGCTAATCCCTGCCCTTGTTGCCAACATATTAGAATCCAATCAGATTTTGTTATGTTTTTGCTTTATACTGAGTTCCATGCACAATCTTTTGTGTTATGCATCAGTTAATTTGAAATTTTTTTTCTCTCTCTCTGCTTAACTCAGGTTTTATATTTGTTTCTTCTTGTTCCCTTCCTTCCCTCCAGGACAATTTTCCTCTTTTATGTAATGAAGTACTTCTCCTTCTTACAGTATTGAAACTCAAGTCAGGAAACAATACTAGGCATAAGACAAAAAAATTTGCTCATGTTTTTAAATAATACAGCCATTTTCTTTTAAGTGAAAAGGTACACAGCAAAATTCTTCCCTACTCAACAGTTTCTAGACATAATGATCAGGGATGCTGGTTACATTCTTCTCATTATGTCAACATTCCTGTCAATCTGTTCTAGTTATATAATGCTATACAATTTTTAACCCCGTTTTCAGCTGCTGTACTTTTCTTTAAAAAGAACATATTGCTGCGTTTCAAGTGACATAGGCTACATTTTCCATGACATGTCATCATTCTCATTTCCATTCTGGTTGTTCCACTTCCATTAATCTAGCTTCCTTGCCTCACCTCTACCTTTTCATCTTTACTTTAGGGTAAATGTTGACCAGCTGGTTTCACATCTATGATTATTAAAGGAGCAGAGGTGATGGTGTTTATTTTGTTACTTGGCTGAAAGGCTATCTCAGGGTTATAGGCTCCAGGCTCATCTGGTCTCTATTGGTCCAGTAAGGCCAGACTGACATCAGAGTTTAAGATTTTTTTTTCTCCATTTTTGTCCCATTCTATCTGGGACTATCTTTTGTATGCATAGTCAGAACTTTTGTTAGTGGTTCCTAGGCACCTTTTTAAAATTTTTGAAAGAGTGATACACATCTTTTGACCATCACCATTTTTAATCCTCTGGATGCCGATGTGAGGTTATGCCTCCATTTGGTGGTGGGAGTTAAAAAAAAATAGGATCATTATAAATGGTAATAATCCTTCTGTGTTCTTTATATTCTTGAATGTATAAATAATTAAAGGCAGTGGTACTACTAACATTCCAATCTGTTGTTATACAGGATATACAGGGAAGCCGTCTAAGCTTTATTTTGGGGGTTGGTAGGAAGGAAGCTGTTCCACTACTTCTATTTATTCTACTTTGGTTGTAACCTCAATGGAGATCTACTTTTAAAGAATAATATTTCTATAGTTAGTCATGTAGTAATTGGATAGCTTTTGTCAGTGTAAAAAAATTTTTTTTCACGTTATTTGTCTTTGTTATGTGCTGGCAAATCACTTGCAACCCTATGTACAGCAGCTCTCAAGCCTGCCATGTCCTGAGCCAGTCTCACTGCTTCCACATAGTTAGCCCTAAAAGAACACTCTAAACCCTATTAATACAAAGCAGATCGTTTTCAGAATTCAGTAGAAGGGTTAATAAGACTCAAGTTCAATGTTCAAAGCAGTATTTCCCAATAGACAGGAACCAGGATTTATTTCTGCCTATAGATCAATTATAACCACTGGTTAATTTACAAATAATGTTCTCACTTTGCATCCAAATTCCAATATGAAAGGTACTCTACAGAAATTTCGTTTAAGCCCCAAACCTCTTTCCTTCAAAGAAAATGCTGTGTTGCTCTGGGGCTCTTTGAAGTTAGGGTTTTACTAAGTTTCTTGAGATTTAGAGTGTTGTTTCCAAATAGCTATGCTTGAACTCTATACTCATTCTTCCATAACCTATTTGTTATCTCCTGGCGAGAAGGCATATTCTATCCTGTGACAGCTTACAAACAGTTACTGAATGTCACTGAATGCCATTCTTGCATTGCAGATTCTTCAAGGATGTCAACGCTGTTCCTTTCCAACATTAAAAACCAGTATTTCACTGCATTTGTCCCTTCTTTGCTAACATGCATGCGAAGAGTTATCATCAGTTGGAACAAGAGTTCAGGATCATTGCCTTATTATTAATTCAAATGCAAGTTCAGTCCTCAGGAGACCACCTCTTAAATCTGATACATGTAGATTGGAGGAAAGTGGCTCTGATCATTAAATCTTTGGAACACCTAAAGCACTAGCTACTTCTGGCTCCAGAACCACATTCTACTTAAGTTCCAGTCAGTTAACTCCATCTGTACCTCTTCCCACCTTTCATTTCTGGGCACCATTCAAAATAGAAGGCCCTTAGACACTGGTTTCCTCTGATATCTGCATTCCTGTGTTACCTGAACCTTTTTCCTTTTTGACTTGTCCTATTATCAGCCTCTCTTAGCATGTGTTTTCCCAGCCATGAGTTGATGACTGTGTAGTCTTCATTTGGGAGATCATCCTGGAAAACACCAGTCAAGGAGTGGCGAAGTGAAACTGGGAATGGAAAACCACTAGTAAAGGGTGATTTATCAACCAGCCACTACTGTGCGCTCAAGGTTCATCCTGCTAGGAATCTCAGGGATCAGCGTGGAATACACCTCAGGATTATTTAACCAATGGGTGAGAAAGTGGAGGTATTTATACTCCAACTCCTTTAGCTATTGCTGACTGCCGCTCCTGGAGTGTTAATTCCCGAGCACTTCAAGCTGAGTGTGTATGGGCAAAACAACCTTTCACCGCCAGAGAAAGTCCTAAGACACCTGTGCCTCTATTTTAATGCTTCCAATGGAACCGTCTGGAATCGCATTCTACTTACCTTTAATTTCCTTAATATTCATCTTCTTTACTGTTTTCTTAGACGTGGTATTTCTCTTGAAGCCATCCTGAGAGAATGCTCAATCCTTCTCTCACACCATTTGACCGTATGGCCAAGAGGTAGAACCAGCATGTTCCTGACATTCATTCATTCATAAATCATTATTCTTTTTCCCCAGTGCAGAAGGTTATTTTTCTTCTTTTATTCTTTAGACCCTCCAGTAACTCTGAGTTTCCAAATTTCTAGTAATTTCTGACACGGCGTCACAAGGAGTTGTGCTTCGAATGTATGGCTTCAGGTGGTAGCTCTCTGGCAGTTCAACTCCAGCCACTCCACAGGAGAAAAAGATGGACAATCTCCTTTCATGCCATTTACGGCCTCTAAACCGACTGGAGGGTCAACCATGAGCCATTGGTTAGGAGTCAACAGCAAGGAGTTTTTATGGGCGTTAGGAAAGGCTTTGACACCTTCCAAGCATTCTCTCACACTCTGAATGCATAAATGCTGAACTATCAGTTTATTTGTCTTCTCAGCTCCCACCAATTTCGCTACCATTTTATTTCTGGTAACTCCTCTCATCTTGCAAGTGCCCCGAATTTGCCTGCCTTGAGACGTATTTCTGCTTCCCCTGTTCCTCGAAACAACCTTGCTTGCCAAGTTCTTAATCATCTATCCAGATTCAGGGCAAGCACAGCCTTCTCTGAAGCTCTGTCATTCTCCTCCTCTCTTCCACAAGTTGGAATGAGACTTTTCCCATCTCTGTTTCTAAGAGCCTGCACTGCTAGGTTAAGAGAGCAAAACACACAACCTGGCGGTGGTGGCAGTGGTGGTTTGGTGCCATTGGACTGAGAGGGACTCAGAATGACATGAACAACCTGAGCCATCCATTTAATCAGTTACCTGGTGGAAAGAGGGCTACATGTCAGTATCATTGCTGAGAGCAAGAAATGATATAAGGGAGCATGCTTGAGAACCCATAAAGATTAATGCAACATGTACCTGTATTGAGCAGCCGTCAGCAATGGAAATAAGGCCAAATCTTGGGATGTGGGTGGTGTGAATGCTGTTACTTTTCCATGAACAGAGGGAAAGGATATTCATTCGCATGGCCTGCACTGGGTTCCCGACTACACCTTGCATGAGGTGTGTGGCTTTGAAAAAGGCTCTTTTACCTTTTTGAGAGGGCTCAGTTTCCTCTCATGGAAAGCGGAAATGATGAAACATATCTGGCAGTTCCTGTAAAGATGAGAAATGATGAGGACAGAGCAACCCGACCTATGCCTGGTACAGTCAGTGATGAATAATAAATAGAGGCTGACGCTGCTTAAATGGTCTACTCAAATGTACTCAATGAACTCCTTATATTTATCCCTTTTTCAACTCCCACACAGACCAGTGTGATTGGGCATCCACCCCAGGCTGAAGACAGTGTTACATGACTTGATGGGGACTGAGAGACACAGAGAGAGAGA
>NW_006399865.1:5135407-5136162 GCF_000299155.1 Elephantulus edwardii
GAGAGAGTTAGTTCATCAGACTCCTGAACCTAAATTCCATCCTAGGAGGCTATACTGTGTTGTCCTTGACAAGTGTCAAGACCCTGCTTTAGAAATCTGTTTTGCAAACCCGCACAACCCCCTACCTTGGGCTCTGTGAGTCATGACTCACAGCAGTGGTAGTGTCACATCAGCTTCAGAGGAGTTATTCTAGAAACTCAAGGGACCGTGGGTAGACAGAAGCTCCGAGAATTCACAGCATGCACATGGGGAGGGGGGCATGAACAAGCTCAATCTTTGGCTTTGACTTTGCTCTCTCTCTTCTGGAATGTACTCCCTTGGGGCTCCAGAGACAGAAATTAGTAAAATGACAATAATAGTTTAATAAAAACAGCCACAGGGGCCACCATCTATGAAGAATTTTAATTCAGGGCAGCAAATGATGCATTCCATATACATTCTCCTACTTAATTCTGCCGGTTTGTGACCTAGATCCTCCCCCAAGGCAGTCTACACCATGGTCTGTAGCACAAACCCTCTTTGCAGTGATGTACAATGTATTCTACTACAGCAGGAATGGAGGTGCTTTGGTAAATGAAGATATTGTACAAATAGTTTCATTTCTAGAGACTTGGCTTCTTCGGCTCCTGTAGGGAAATAATGATATCTAATTCCTTCTGTGGAATTTAAAGAAATAACATATGAGCAAGAACCTATGGTGATGAAGGAAGAAGTTCAAGCTGCTTTGAAGGAAATAGCAAAAAATAAGGCCCCAG
>NW_006399865.1:5139342-5148536 GCF_000299155.1 Elephantulus edwardii
CATTAGCACGATCAAGTGTTCTGGGATTCCCATTCTTCTCAGAGTCAGCCATAGTTTGTTATGATCCACACAGTCAAACGCCTCTGCATAGTCAATGAAACACAGATAGACATTTCCTGTCGTATGCAATAATTGACCACTTACACTGGTAGATTCTGCTCAGAATGTCCTCAGCTAGCCCTTCCTTGTTCTTGACCATGTCTTGTTCCTAGATATAAACCCCGGGGAGCATAGCTTTATGATAAAATGTCCTCTTTTTCCAATTTGGCCTCTTGTCTTTTAAGAAGAGCAAGTGCTTCCTCCCACCTGCCACTACAGAACTGTCCTTAGATACTGAAAGATTCCCATGGACCCCAGTAGGCATGAAGGGTTTTCAGGGAAGCTTTCAGAGAGATGATTTATAAATACTATTCTGAAGGAAAAGGGTGAGGTAATATCTGTTGAAGAAAAGATTGCAAGCAGTTTAGGTAAACAATGTTCATAAAACCACTTGAGTTGATATAGGAAACTCACCAACCAGTAGAGTAAACAGATGGGAGTCTAAGGAGAAGGCCATATACTTTGAGGTCTGGTCCAATGTATGCATTTTGAAGATGAGAACAAAGACCACCTGAGGGCATGAGGGGCTCCCCTAGGTCTCCTCCCGTCCACCTGAGGTAACCTTCACCAGGCAGTTCAGTCCTGGGAATTCCATAGCTGTTCCTGGTGTAACGACAGAATCTAGAATAATCGTTGATGCATAATAAGAAGCAAAGACCAAAACCACTGCTGTCAAGTTGATTCCAGCTCATAGCCAACTTCTGTCAGGTGTCCGAGTATCTCACTGGGAGAAGACCACCTCATCTCTCTCATGTGGCCCTGCAGTGACTTGTGGATCCAAACTCTCAACCTTTCAGTTACCAGCACAATATTTAGCTTACTAGACCATCAAGGTCCATAACAAAGTTCATCAAATATCTATTGAATGAAATCCAGGGGGTTTTTTTCAGTTAAAAGTATAGCAAAAGGCAAGATAAAGGGAGATCTACTAGGGGTGTGTCCTACTGAGAGACAATGATCAGGAATCTATCTTGAGTCTGAGATGCAATTGAAAATTATTCTTTGCTTTATCAACCATCATGTCAACTGACATTTCACATGTTCAAAAATCATAAAAAAATTCTGGATAATTTGTGCATTAATGACACACATTAGGCATTAACAACTGTCAAGGTAATCTATTTCTACAATAATTATGCAGTATTATGAGATTGAGTTAGTTCACTCAGCAGAACTCTCTCTTGTCTCTCCCAAGTTATATAGTATTTTTCAAAATTGTTGCTCCAGAGTGATATGTAGTATTCCATTGTGTGAATGTACCACAGTTTAATGTCCAACCACAATGGAATGGATTGAGAAACTGTGGTTAAAGGACAAGTTGTGAATAAATACAAATACTACATAAAACCATTATTGTAAAAATAGAAGGATAATTATTAAAACATGTGTGGAGAGAAGGAGAGAAGGGGTGGGAGCAGAGCATGGGCAAGGTGCAAATCACAGGCTCACACAATTTGGTGTGTGGAGGGAGGAGGTAAAGGAAATGGGAAGGATCTGGTGGGGACCTGAAAAGACAGAGTAATGGTGGGCATAGTTCAGGGATGATTCATTTTCTAAAACACAGTGTATGGGAATGATTGTATGAAACCATATGAATGAAGGAAAGTATGAAAACACAATGTGTTCAAATTTTGCATGCAAACCAATATAAAATAAATTTTTTTAAAACCTCAGAAACAAATGTCAAGATAGAAGGTGAGAATAATGTTGACTGTAATGGCAAAGGCTGTATTTCAGCTTGGCTGGGCTATGATCTCAGTGGTTTGGCAGTTGTGCAATGCTGTATTTTGGAAGCTATCTAATGATGTATTCAGCCACCATTTTCGCTTAACATTGAGTAATGCATATTCACCTGTTCTTTGAAAACTAAACATGTCTATAAGGGATGATAGGGTGTGGTATAATATTTTCAGGAAAGTGGCATACTGTGATCAAATTCATTCATAAGGTGATTCAAATTGTATCCAAATAGGCCAGAGAGAAAGGAGGCCCTGCATTTATTGCCCACAAGCTCTTTCCCCCAAATATAGTTGCTGAATGAATTAATTTTTAAAACAATCAATATATTGATTGTCATGAAAACTGTAAGCTTCTCATCTCTGTGGACAAAGTCAAACCTGCTCTTGGAGTCCAAGATAAGAATTTTAACTTTTCACAGTGACAAGTTACCTTTCAGCTGTGCCTCTGGAATGCTGCATTGAAAGGCTTGACAGTTGCAGGTAATGGCCTTTGTATGCTAATGTCCTCAGAGCACTCAGAGTTTGAGCCTGCCCTGGGGACAAGGATTTCAGAGCTGCCTGGGTGGAATGTAATCTCTGCAGCTGAAAAGCAAATTCGATGATAGTCAGAGCCACATCCACAAGATGGGGAGGCTGCTCTCAATAGACATTTGATCAAGATAGACCCCAACTCCCTACCCACCAGGCGGGGTGGGGGTGGGGGTGGGAGACAGCTTCACCTTCCTCTTCCCTCTTTCAGGCTGTGTGGCTAGGCAGACAGTGTTCCTGAAACAAATGCAGTAGCCAAGTCCTTTACATGGTTTGCTTGCTATAGCATTTGATCCCTTGCACTGCTTGCTCTCTCCTCCCTCGATCCCTGCTCTCATCCGCCCACTAATGGTAGTATTCTTATTAGTATAGAAGAAAAAGAATGAAAATAAAAAGAACTAGGATTTACATAATACTTTCCTTCCAAGATGCTGAAAGCCGTTCACTCATCTGTAATTTGCCCTCGCAACAATCCGCCAAACAGGTCTGTTATTCTTGTTTCCATTTCGCAGTCAGCTTGCCACTGAGCCTTTCAGCTAACACCCCGTTTCTTGAACAATCTCAGTACTTCGACCCATGTATTAAGAAGGTTTCGGTGGCCAACTCCCATTGGTGATTGGGGCACGCATTCAGTGCAAACTCTGACCCAGTGTTTCGTTTTATCTTGTGAAAATATATGAGAGCGCTGCAGGGCCTAGAGAACAGAAGGTGAAGTGAGAGCTGAAGAACGGAATCCAACATAAATATCTTCCCAACTAAGAGAGAAATGGAAAGCGACTGTCACAGCAAATTGATTTGAATTGCATAAGAATGTGATTCTTCCCCCCCCCCTTTTTAACTGACTTGGGATCTGAACTATTCTTGCAACAGCATCAACTTCGCAGATGACACTACCTGCTTTCTGCTAATCTCTCTCACTCTTACACGCTCTAAAATGGTATTATTGGCTTTGGAATGTTTAACATCTTGAAAATGTTTACAGCTCACTGAGTCCCTCTGGTCAGCTCACATACCCAGTGACGGCAGTGTCTCCAGTGGAAACACCCTGAAATGGCATGAATCACTTGCAAATGGTCTCTTTTAATTGGCCTAACAATCAGTTCTTTCCTTGGCCCACCACCTGATGTATTTCAAACGCCATTAGGTTTTACTCAGTAGACCAGCTGTCTGTCAGATGTCTTACAGTTCTCCCCTCCTACTCTTTCCTCTTATCCTTCTGCTCACATTCAGTGTCATGTCAAGTTCTGTCTTTAGCTGCCCTCCTATTAGCCATCTCAGTAAGCTTTTGTTCCATAACAACCAAGAGATCTCAACTGTTTACAACCATAAGCCTTTCTTTCCCATACGTCTGCAGATAGGGGTGGCTCTTCTGATCTGACAAGGTTCTTACAGATCTGTGTTCCTATAGATGCTTTAGTGTTGGTGTTGGTGGTGGTGGTGGTGTTGTTAGGTGCCTTCAAATCAAGTATTACTCAGAGCAACCCTAAGCACAGCAGATCTGAACCACCTCTGACGCACTGAGCTCATTGCTCCACTGTGTTAGTCCGTCTCATCCCTCCACCTTTTCAAGCATGATGTCCCTCTCCGAGGAATAGCCTCTCCTAGCAACATACCCGAAGCATATAAGACAAACCTTCATCATCTTTGCCTCCAAGGAGCCCTTGGACTGATTGCACCTTCTCCAAGATACATGTGTTTGTTCTTTTGGCAGTCCATGGGGTATTCACTGTTCTTGTTGTTGTTGTTATGTGCCATCGAGTTGATCACAACTCATAGCCGCCTTATGCACGAAGGATCAGAACCCTGCTGTATCCTGGGCCAATCTCACTGTCTCTGACACATCTAGCCTCATTACCCCATGTGTCAACCCCTCTCATCCAGGGTCTTCCTTTCTTGTGCTGTCCCTCCACCCTTCCAAGCATGATGTACTTCTTTAAAGACTGGTCTTTCCTGACAACATGCCCAGAGTGTATGAGATGGAGCCTCAAACTCCTTGTCTCAAAGGAACAGCTTGGCTTCACACTCTCTAGACAGACCTGTTCTCTTGGTGGTCCATGGCAGTAGGTTCTATACTCTTCTCCAGGACCACAGTTCAAAGGCATCAATTCTACTTCTGTCCTCTTGGTCCATTGTCTAGCTCTCTGATGCATAACAGGTTTGCAAAGACTATGGCCTAGATCAGGCATACCTTAGTCTCTAGACTGACATCGTTGCTCTCTAGGACTCTGGAGGAGTTCCTGACAGCAGATTTTCCTAATGCAGTCCATCTTTTTATTTCCTAACTGCTGGTGCCAAGAGTGTTGATTGTGGAACCAAGCAAGTTGAAACTGTTAACAGTCTCAATCTCCTCCATCTATCATGATGTTGCCAATTGATCCAATGGTGAGAATCTTCGTTTTCTTAATGTTGAGCTTTAATCTATATTGTAGGCTACGGTCCTTGACCCTCTACAGCAAACAAACACTTCAGGCTCTTCTCAGTTCCAGCAAGCAGGGTTGTGTCATTTACATAGCACAGGTTGTTGATGAGTCTTCCTCCAATCCTGGTGCTGCATTCCTCCTCATAAAACACAGCTTCCCAAATGATCTGTTTTGTATATAGACTGAAGAGGTATGGAGACAGGATGCATTCCTGATCCACTTCTTTCCTGTTTTTGAACCACGCAGTGTGTCCTTGCTCCTGGTCCAAGTATAAGTTTTGCATGAGCACAGTCAGGTGTTCTGGGATTCCCATTCTTCTCAAGGTTAGCCACAATTTGTTGTGATCAACACAGTCAAATGCCTTTACCTAGTCAATGAAACACAGATAGACATTCCTCTGGTATTCTCTGCTTTCAGCTACAATCCATCAGACATTTACAGTTGTAGCACTAGTGCTATGGCTTCTTCTAAACCCAGGTTGTATTTCTGGTAGTTCTCTGTCAATATATTGTTCCAGTCATTCTTGGATAATCTTCAGCAGGATTTTGCTTGTGTGTCATATTATTGATATCATTATTATAATTTCCACACTCTGGTCACATTTTTTTATTTATTTTGGAATGCGAATAAATATGGACCTCCTCCAGTCAGTTGGCCAGGTGGTTGCCCTCCAGATTTCTTGGACCAATTTGGTGAGCACATCCAGGGCAGCATCTGCATGTTGAAATATGTCAATTGATATTTCATCAGTTCCTGGGGCCTTATTTGTTGCCAATTCCTTCAGAGCAGCTTGAAGTTCTTCCTTTGTCACCATTGCCTTTTTGTCATATGTTCTTTCATTAAATTATTCGTTGTCAGCTAATTCTGTTTGGTACAATGACTCTGTATACTCCTTCCATCTTCTTTTGACGCTTCCTGAATCATTTAATATTATGCCCATAGCATCCTTAAGTATTGTACCTCAAGACTTAAACTCGTTCTTTAGTTCCTTAAGCTTAAGGAGTACCAAGCAATTTTATTCCTTCTGATTTTCTAACTTCTGTTCTTTGCATATTTCGTTATAAAGCTTTGCTCTGTCTTCCCAACCTGCCCTTTGAAATCTTCTGTTCAGCTTCTTAACTTCCTAGTTCCTTCCCTTTGCTGTGGCCTCTCAGTGCTCTAGTGCAGTAGTCAGTCTGTTCCAGCATCCATCTCGGTCTTCTCTTCCTCCTTTGTCCTTGCAATGACCTTTTGCATTCTTCAAGGATAATATTCTTGATATCCTTCCACAGCTCATCTGCCCTTCGTTCATTACTGTCCAATACCTCAAACTTGTTCCTACGATGGTTTTTTAATTCAGGTGGGATATAAAAGGTCAAATTTTGGCTCTTATGGGTTTTATTTCATTTTCTTTAGCTTCAGTTTGAACTTGCATATGAGTAGTTGATGGTCTATTCCACAGTCAGTGCCTGGCCTGGTTTTCACAGCTGATATTGAGTTTCTCCAAAGATTTTTTTCCAAAGATGTAGTCAATCTGATTCCTGTGCACAGCATCATGTATATAGATGCCATTTATGTTTCTTCTAAAAGGTAATTGCAATGAATAAGTCATTGACTGTACAAAATGTTGACATTTTATCTCCAGCCTCATTTCTGTCGTCACGCCCATGTTTTCAGACTACTGATCTTTCTGCTCTGTTCCCAACTTTTGCATTGGTGAGCGGTTATTCATTAGTGAGAAGCTTTAGCGAGAGGTTGCAGAATTACCTAAAAGCGCATGTTTGGGAACCAGGAGAGATTCAGAATTGAAATAACTGGCTCTGCTGTTGGATAGCTTCTAGTCTACCACTTTCTAGCCAGACGATTCCCTTAAAAGTGCTTTAACCTTTCTGAACCTCAGTTTCCTTAGCAGTGAAATGTAGATAATAGTATTATTTCATTCATAGGATATTATGAGAATTGCTATAATGCTCGAAATTCACAATGAAAAAAGAGCAATAAGCAATATTACTATCTCTTGTCAAACTGAAAGAAGAGGAAGGCAGTGAAATAGAATGAAACTTTTTTTATCATTACATTTCACTAGGTAAAAGATGTTTTAGATAGAAGAGGATGCTGGAAACCTTCCTAGAAATTCAGAAGGGGATGTGGGAGAGCTGTTGGAATTGGGAAGAACCAATAGCAATCATTTTGCCCACTGGTTTTTAGATTTGGTTTGACAGTAGAACCTTTTCTTCAGTTGAAACCTAATGCACAATCCCAGTGTATAAAGAAATGGGGAGAAAGGTGTTTCTGTTTGGAAAAGAAACAGAGGTACCCAGAGCGTGACTCCTGGGGAGTGTCTGTGCCTCACCAGGTGTGCATAGAACACAATGTGAAAATCACTAATCTAAGCTCCCTCCTCTTACTGATTGAAGAGAGTGTAGACCTGTTTGGTAGTGTGATTTGAGCTCAAACTCTGCATCTACTTGGTGGCAAAGTGGAGAGGACAGTAGAGCCTGCCTCCCTGTCCTCTCAGCCAGTCTGTGCTGCCTTCAGAGAATGGTCAGTAGCTTCCTCAGTTCACGGTCACCTCTCTTTCTCATTCTGCCTCCATTCTACTGTCTCTGGCTTTCAAATTGAGATGTATCACTGGGAACACTCACAATTATGAGCCCATGTAAGAAACTTGCTTGTGAGGGAGGGCCAGCCTCCACCTGCAGCAGGCAAGAGAGGACTGATAAAGGAGGTCCAAAATCCATGAGAACAGAGCTATTTGAGAGTTATAATAAGAGCTATAATAAATATGCACATTTGTGCATCACTGCCACCACTCCCCCTCATACACACACACACACACTGCTCTATCAGTCATGAAAGAGGAGCTGTAATGGTGTAGTCTGTAGGAACTCCCTGGCTGTTTTATTCCACCAGCTGCTCCACCAGAGGAAAAGATGGGCCGTCTCCTCCTAATGTGATTTACAGCCTCTGAAAACCCACTGGAGGCTCAGCTCTGAGTTGGTTCCGACTCAACAGCAATAAGTGGGTGAGTCAGGCAGCCAGTTATAGAGGATCATGGAACGTATTACTATTTAGAAAAAGAATGGGTGGTAAGGGAAATCAGTTGGTTCAGAAAAATAAAAGAAAAATGGCAGGGCCCGCCGCGCCCTCCTTACCCCCACTCCCACCCCTGTACATACTGGCGACCTTTCAATAATCCGAGGTACAATATAGAATATTAAACATGGATGAGATAGAAAGTGAGAACTCTACCACTTAATAACTGTGGGGCTTTGGACAAATGACTGAGCCTCTCTGAATTCACTGTCCTCCTGGGTGAAAGGAGGTTAAGAATAGCATGCAGCATATATGAATGTGGATGAGCAACAGACACTCCTTTTAAGTATTAATAATGCTCATAACACTTGGGACTGTTACCAGGGCTGCCAAAATGCCACCTGGTGCTTTGTAAGTTCTGTGCACTGGAATCTATTTCTGAATTTCTAAAGAACAGCTTAATGATTAGAAGTGAAAGTTTTGGAGTTTTTCTAAAAAAGCACAAGTTCATATCCTGGTTCTGCTAGTCCCTGAATATGGGACGTGAGACCTTTTCATCGATATCTCTGAAGGTCCATTTCCTAAGCTCCAAAATGGGAAGGATAATACTATTTTTGTTGGATTGTCAGAGGCTTGGGTTGGACGACACAGCAAAGCAAACAGTGTACACTGGACACGTGGTCAACATCAAAACACAGTCACTTCGCCAGTAGCCTTGTTCTTCGTGTTGTGGTTGTTGCTGCTGTTCAGAGTTTACCCCTCTACTTCATTGTACCCACTCTGAAGAATACAACTGGGCAAAGAGTAAAGGAGTAGTACTGGCATCCAGGCCATGGTCTTCCAAATTACTTGTTATGCTTCAGAGAGTTGGACAATGACTAAGGATGACAGAAGAATAGATGCCTTTGAGCTGTGGTGCCTGAGAGGAGTCTTGAACATACCATAGACTGCCAAGAAAACAAATCAGTCTTTCTTGGAGAGGGTGGAACCAAGTCTCTCCTTGGAGTCTTGGATTTTGAAGCTCTGCCTCACTTACTTTGGGCCCATGGCCAGGAGAGATCAGTCTCCTTGAAGAAGGACATCATGCTCAGAAGGTGGACAGACAGCACAGGAGAGGAAGACCCCGGATGAGATGGATTGATACAGTAACTGAGACAATGACGGTTGGTGTGTCAAAATTAGTGAGTCTGGCTCAGGGCAGGGCACGGTTCAGAGCTGCTGTACATCACAGGTAACTCAATGGCACATAACAACAGTAACAGGTTTAACAACAGTAACAGGTTTGGAAGCAGGAGTGGCATCCACTTCCTAAATAACATGCCTCCAGAAACTCTGTGAGCTTTGAGAAATGTCAGTAGTTGTAGAGGGACCTCAGGCCTTTTGTTCTTAGGGC
>NW_006399865.1:5149621-5152351 GCF_000299155.1 Elephantulus edwardii
ATAGACATTCTTCTGGTATTCTCTGCTTTCAGCTACGATCCATCTAACATCAGCTACAATATCCCTAGTACTATGACCCCTTCTAAACCCAGCCTGGACTTCTGGCAATTCTCTGCTGATGTGCTGTTCCAGTCATTTTTGGATAATCTTCAGTAGAAGCTTGCTGGAAACCTTTAGAAAGAAAATTATTTTAAACAGTAGAGTAGTTCTTCATTTTTGGGGAGAGATTGTTTGTTGGTTTTGTTTTGTTTTGTTTTGTTTTCTTCTAAGAGGATGAATTGTCATGGTATAGACTGTGCAATGTTTGTCCCTGGACATCATTTTTATTTCCGTGTGCATGCCAACAATCTGAGCCAGACTGTTCATCACTAGAGTCACATGGGGATTGTGCTGATGTGTTGGAGGAGGAGCACCTTGTTCCTTGAGAAGATACCTCTAGACAAGCATCTAGAGAAGTATTAATCAACAGGTCACTCTGAAATGATGGACTATGTTAGCCTTTAGCTACACAAGGTTATTTAACACTTAAAGCCTGACTACAGCACCTCTGGATCTGAGTTAGCCTATGAAAGTCTAGAGACTTCTTTGGATGACCTGAGCCAGCTAGAATGCCATTTGAAATTTTGATTATCAACTTTGATAAATGTCGATAGTTGTAGAGGAGCCTCAGACCTTTTGTTCATAGGGTCGCTATGAGTCAGGCTCAAGTCAAAGGCAGTCGATAACGACAACAACAGTTTACCAAAGAATTCATTCTTGGAGATATGGACAGGCACACAGAGACCAGAAAGAAAGCCTTCACACTGAAGCATGTCAAAGAAGCCGGACAGCAAGGTAATAGTGTGGACAACCCCTCTCCTCTCCCAACTCTTCGTGAAGAGTGTGGCCTTCTGCCATCAGTAGCGTATTGCATTGTGTGAAGGCTGTCTCCGAGACATGATGGAGGATGGCTGTGGCTTGGAATCAGCTCAGTGGCGGTGAGTGGACTTGAGGGCTCCTAATCCTTTTGATATGATTTGATTTAGTTTGTTGGTATGGGGCTCATGTCTTCCCAGTGTCTGTCACCCAACTGGCAGAGCTTTAACTACTTCTGAAGTTATTTTTGAAAGCAATCCATCAATAGGATTGATTAACACAATAGCCACAATAGATTCAAGCATACCAATGATCATGGAAATTGTTGAAGAGCAGGAAATGTTTTCTTGTTTTAGACAAGGCTGGCATGAATTGTAGGCATCTCAACGGTATTAACAACAACAAAGGGTTTTTAAAGCATTTGTCTCAGTCCCAGTATTTGGCAGACATACATTGATCACTTATTCAACATAATATTCCATATCCTTTAGTCATGGGAGAGGAAGCTGTTAGAATTCATAGAGTTAAAGTGATGCACATGTCAAAAGAGAGTGAAGGAAGAAGACAGCCAAATGCATCAAGATCCTTGGCTGAACACATGCATTCCCTACGAACTAGAAGTTCTATTCCTAGGTGTATGACAAACAGAAGCGTATCCATATATTCACCAGAAGACAATAGTAATAATAACAACAACAACAATAGTAATAGCAGCACTGTTCACTGACAAAACTACCCAGTGCCCATCATTGTTGTTGTTAGGTATCATTTATCATTCCAGATGAAGAAATTGTGATCTGGTCACAAAATAGCACACAACCCAGCAGAGATCCATAGCTATTAGGATCAATTGGCATGAACCTCACACACACACACACACACACACACATACACACACACACTGAGTAAAAGAAGAAAGCAAAGAAGAACTCCTATGATTCCATGTATAGAGTATTTCAAATGAAGCCACACTGTTCTAGAAAGTTTGGAGGCAGATTAGTGGTTCTCCTTTAGGCAGTTGGGTATGGACCAAGGAGTATAGGAGGCTTCTAAGATGTTGGTAATATTCTGCTTCTTAATCTCAATTTTATTTGGAATTGCCCTTTCTTACTTTAAAAGTTACCTGGAAAATGTGTAGCATCATTCATTATCTTCTGTTTTCTATGTGTCAGTAATTTGGGTAAAGCTTAACTAGGTACCTCTAGTTCAAGGCTGCAGTCTAATATGTGGGACTGAGGTCTCATCTTGATTGGGGAAAATCCTTATTTAAGCTCACTCACATGGCTGTTAACAGGAGTCAGTTCCTCTCAGCCTAGGGTCTCAGTTCCTCTGTGACTGTTGATCTTTCTCTATTCCTTTCTGTAAAGACCTCTTCTAAGGACAGATCACAACATGACAGCTGAATGAATTAGTTGAGAGCTATTAGTAGTTGTGTAAAATCTTTTTCATTCGTACCATGTGAGATCCTGCTGCCTTTTGAAAATGTTAACTACAAATACCAGTTTCATTCACTAGTGAAAGATGGGCCAAAGCATCATGCAGTCAGCCCAAAATAAATTAAATGGACAAAACATTTAGGTCAAAGAAAAAGCAAGTATCATATGCAAAGAGAACTCTTTAAAAAGCACTTTCCAATTCAGGTTGCCTAACAGGAAAATTTACTGCAGAGCTTTAGTAAAGTATTATAATAAAATGTGCAAAGAGCTGGAGTCAGAAAATCAAAGGGACCGAACTCACTCAGCATTTCTTAAGCTCAAGGAACTTAAGAACAAATTCAAGCCTTGAGTTGCAATACTTAAGGATGCTTTGGGTAGAATATTGAATGATCCAGGAAGTATTAAAAGTAGATGGAAAGAGTATACAGAGTCATTGTAC
>NW_006399865.1:5153884-5231732 GCF_000299155.1 Elephantulus edwardii
TCTATAGCAAAAAAGGATTTTAAAAAACCAGTTTCATCAAAATGTTTATTTTATTGATCATTGTATAAAAAAGATGCATTTTTACTTTAATGGATGAGTTTTCTTTAGAAAGAAAATCACAGCCTAAGCCTTCAAATTCAGTAAAATGTGAAATAGACTTTGAAGCCGAAGAACTCTGATTTCTCCCAAGTCACCACATCATCGCTCTCTGTTTGTCTGTCTCTGAGTCTCTGTCGAGGTGTGTGTGTGTGTGTGTGTGTGTAACCAAATATTTGCCTTTTCAATCATCTTCCCATGTGTAGTTCTGTGACATTTATTATGATATTGTTCAACCATCAACAACTCTTTAATTTTTTCCACCACTCTTAACAGTATGTAAGCTATGTAATTGTAAAAGTAAAATGACAATGTTCTTTACTCCTTCCTTTGAAAAATTTAAATCCGTGGGTGGCCTAGTGGCAAGAAGCTGTGCTGCAATCTCGAAGGCACGCAGTTCAAGGCCACCAGTTGCTCTGTGGGAGAAGGATGGGCAGTCTCCTCCCGTGCGATTAACTGCCTCTGAAAACCCACTGGAGGGTCAGCTATGGGTCGGTTCCAACTCTACAGTATGCAACAACATGTCTGTTAATTCACGTTGCCAGTTGAGTCTTCTGTATTTTCCTTTGTTGTGAAACTGTTTCAGTCCAAGACCCCGACTGTGCTTTCTCTTCCTTAAATTTACTAGTTCTCTCCCCCCCCCAAATCCTTGATTAATGAAAAAGTAAGGTTAATCCCATACCCAACAGTTAAAGCATAATATTCCAAGAATCAAGGTGTCCTTATTAGACACTTATTCTTTTAATGAATATTACTATATTTAGGGGGTCATTAGCTTATACACTTCTCCTTGATAAGGAAGACATGTTTCATTTCAAAAGCACATGAACATTTTGAATGTTTGAATGTCTTTTTAAAACCTTGTTGTTGTTATTATGTACCCCCAAGTCGGAACTGACCCATAGTTGACCCCCCATTGGATTTTCAGAGGCTGTAAAACACAGGAGAGGAGATTGCCCATCCTTCTCCTGCAGAGCCACTGGTGGATTCGAACCTCGTGCCTTTGTGATTGCAGTGCAGCTTCTTGCCACTAGGCTTCTGTTTTAAAAATGCAGAGGTTTCAAATTCTATATGAGAATATTGTATTTCAGTTGCTTCATAGAATGTGCTACAGGTAATGACTTAAGCAAACAATGTAATTCTGTGAGTTGACTGGTCTCATCTGGATGGTTCCACGAGGTTTTCCCATGTGGCTGCAGCTTAATGGCGGATGGAGCAGTGTAACCATCTAGAGTCCTGAACCAAGCTGGATATCCACTATGTCTTTTTTTTTTTATTCAGCTGTTCCTGCCTGTCCTGAACCAAGTTACAGAACTGGAGCGCACGGGGCTTCTTCCCCTCTCTCCACGTGGCTAGCTCAGACTTCCTCAGAGAATGGTGACCGGAGATTTCGGGACTTCCTCCATGGTGGCTGATTGCCCTTAGAGGCCTACAGTATCACTTCTGCCATATTTTTTAACAAACACATGTTGGCAGGAGCGTCCCAGATTTACGAGAATAAGACTACACAAAAGTATGGGTGTGAGGTGGTGTGGTTCATTGAAGGCCCTCTTTGGAGTCTCTATACCACAGATGAGAAAAGAGTAGTATAGTCATCCAGTGTTTCAGTGACGACCTACTTATTCTGTTTAACAGAAGTCCTCATATTCCTCTTATTTTCCTTTTTGACTACCAAACTTGGGGAGGGGGTGTTCAGCAGTAGAAATTCTCCTCAAAGATAAAGATGGTAATAGAAAAGATGTTGCCTATCGGTGTGATAGAAACCAGTCTGATGCATCTGGTCGTTTGAACTCTGTCCGTCTTCTCTGCATCTCCATTGGCTCTCATAATGGGCTTCTTTCTGCCCATTTCCTTCCCATAGCATCCCCAGAAGATGATTGAGAAAGAAGAAGGAATTCGACTTCTCGTCTTCTGCAGATGCCGGGGTAAAGGCAGAGGCCAGCAGCTGCAGGCAGAGTGTTAACACTCCGTGCAATCCGTGACAGATCACACGAGGCCATCATCTGTTGACCTATTCTGAATGCTTGGTAACTCGCTGGCCATTTCCATTCTCTCTGCATAATGGTTTCAGTACCTGTTAGGAATTGATACAGTGGATAATTATCATCTCTGTTCGGAGTATTGGAAAGGTCAAGTGGATGAAGCATTAAACTCCCATTCCGAGTGGAATCCTGGGTAACTTCTCGGAAAAGAAAGGGCAACAACTGTGTCCCCCAGCTTTGCCAGCAATTGGCTAAAGGGAAGCTCCGTTCTAACTGGGGGGCAGATTAGAAAATCTGTAGTATTCTGTTCACATTCCAGGTTAGTAGAGAGAGAGAACAGAGAAGGAAGGCACCCAGGTGGCTCATTCACACGTACCCTCGGATTGAGAGGAGGCCCATTTGGGCCTTGGAGAGATGCCTGTTAACCGGCAGTGAAGTCCATCAACATTCGCTGGCCACAAAGGTTTTAAGGGCTGGACTGGATTAGCCTGCAGTAAAGATTTTTCTACTCTTTTTGAAGAACTCAAGTGCAGGAAGAAGAAAGACTCATGTATTGGGGTATTTACCTTAGAAGTGAGAGTTCAAATGCATGTTCACTGTGCCTTATCACCTTTTTTCCCCCCATGTTGCACATCAATCTTTTGAGTAAAGTTAGAATACCATTTTACAGTTTATTAAACACACACACACACACACACACACACACACACACACACACACACTCCCAAACTGCCTCTTTCCCCCCCCCTTTTAAAATGCTAACTTTTCCGTTTCCTTACATTGGCTACTCTTGGAACCTTTGAAGTTTATTATCATCTGGTTAGGTTGTTAGGACTTGCATTTTATAAAGCAGGACTCTTGCATTTTGACAGAACATATCTTCCTATCACTTTCATTCCTAGGATTTAGTTGGTTTTGCTCACATAATCGCTGAGGAAATCACAAGCATCCTTCTTCCCTAAGCTCTTAAGTTCCTGTCAATCCCTAAACCAATCAAAGGATCCATTTAGTTGGGCTTCTAGGGAAATATACTATCACACATGCCAATATGATTATGTATTGCCAGTATTAAAACAGTCTAAGTATACCATTGGAGAGGTAACTAAAGAAAAGTTCCATACCAGGCTGCCATAAGCAGTAGGGAATGCCAGCCTTCGTTTGTGTCACTTGTCAAAGGGATTTTAATACAGGGGTCAAAACTCAGTCTTATTAGAATGTGGACCTTCTCCTCCTACAGCTACACTTGCTAGAGCAGAATTCATCCAATGACAGACAAAACAGGCTGTGACACCACAGCCTAACCTTCAGCTACTGATGTTCAGTGTCCCGAAGCAGGAACGGCATCCACTTCCTAAACCACATGCCTCCGGAAACCTTGAGAAATGTCAATAGTTGTAGAGGGGCTTCAGTCCTTTTGTTCATAGGGTCGCTATGAGTCATGCTCGACTTGATGGCAGTCAACAACAACCACCATCAAGAAAGGTTAAGAAAAGGCCTTGTCACCACAACAAGATAAAGGTAAATAATCCAGTAGACAGATGGGCACAGGATATGAACAGACACTTCACCGAAGAAGACATTCAGATGGCCAGCAAGCACATGAGGAAATGTTCAAAATCCCTAGCTCTAAAGAGATGAAAATCAAAACGACTATGAGATATCATCCCACCCCAGTCAGAATAGCAAAATTTAACGGAACAGCAAGCAGCAAATGCTGGTGAGGTTGTGGAGAAACTGGAACCCTTATTCACTGTTGGTGGGAGTGTAAAATGGTGCAGCCCCTGTGGAAGGCGGTATGGCACTTTCTCAAAAAGTTACAAATAGAAGGGGAACTCTGGTGGCCTAGTGGCAAAGAGCTGCAACTACAATCCCAGAGTCGCATGGTTCAAATCCACCAGATGCTCTGCCGGGGAAGGAGGGACAATCTCCTCCTGTACCAGTCAGATCTGATTTGATGGTACACCCACACAAAAATTAAAAAAAAAAATTCTAAAAAAAAAAAGTTGCAAATAGAGATATCATTTGACCCAGCAATTCCACTACTGGGAATATACCCCCCCCCCAAGAGACCATAACTGACATCCAAGCAAATATATGCACACCCATGTTTATTAGAGCTTTGTTCACAATAGCAAGGAGTTGGAAACAACCTAAGTGCCCATCAACAAACGAATGGATAGAGAAGCTGTGGTATATTCACACAATGGAATACTATGCTGCATTGGAAAAACAAGGAACTCATGCAATATTATTCAAAATAGGTGACCCTGGAGGACATTATGCTGAATGAAGTATCTCAGTCACAAAAGGAGAAATACTGCATGGTGCTACTGTTGTAAAACAGGACTGACATCGGGGTTGGGGGGAGACTGAGAAAGATGGGTTCAATAATGTATACTGCATTGAAACAAATGAGGGAGAAAACTGTTTAAAAGGGATATGTGATTACGTATTTTTGTCATGACAGGAGTCCAGAGTGAACGCTGCATAGTGGAGTGGACCTGGGGGAGGGTTTGTAAAACACTGAAAGAAATTTTCTTTTACTTTTCCAAGAGGGTAGTGTTCTGGGAGGGAGGGGAGAAAAGCGTAACAATGAATGAATGGAAATCCAAAGTCTCTGTAAATTTTCTTTGAAATTAATAATAATTTTTTTAAAAAGAAAAGGCTTTGCATAGAGAAAATGCAGTTGTTAGTTGCGCTCAAGCTGGCCTCAATTCATGTATGCCATAACAAAAAGTTGCCCGGTACAAGGCATCTTAATGCTCCTTCAGGTGTTAGAGTTCACTGCTGTATGTTTTGTTGTTTGCTTGTTTGTTTGTTTGGGGGGCATTAGTGCATTCTATTCTAAGGGGCTTATTTCTAGTCCTGTATTGGACAATGTTCTGTTGAGATCGAGGCTTTTTTCATTGGGTAGTTTTTCCAAGCAGATAGCCAGGCCTATCTCAGTCCTGGAACCTTTCCACCATAGCATTTGAAATACCATTGACAAAGCTTCCAGCCTCATAGCAACAAATAAGCCCCTGACGAGGCTTAATTACCCTCTGACGGTCAGGTAGTGGTTAGAGAAACTGAAAGAATATTTCATTGAAGGCAAGTGTGACAGAAGCGCTTGCTTTGTTTGGTTTCCCGCTGCAGACCAGCGCTGTGAGTCTAGGATGAAAATGATAGGGTTTTTTTTTATCAAACTTCTGCTAATCATTTCAATAGATATTGGCACTGCAATTTGAAGTTATTCTTCAACAATAGAAGAAAATCACTTGGAACTTATTATGAAATAATAATTCGCTAAATATTCTTCTAACTGGATTTTTAATGATTTCTAGCCATTTCAGGCATTCATAAAAAGAAAATAAAAGTCATCTGATTACTTAATTGTGGCAATTTCCATTTCCAATTTTAATCTTTCTTTTGAGGCCTTTTCAAAGTGACTTACTTTGGGGAGGGTTTTTTTTGTGGAGGTTTTTTTGTTTTGTTTTGTTTTGTTTTTTTCAACAACTGGGTTAGGGATTTTTAAATGTCCAGAACCTTAGGGCGTCCATTATTCTTTTCTGGCAGGTTGTAATTAAATAATTGTAGATGAGTGAAAAACATGTTCCTATTCCTGATGAGAAATAACATATTGGAATACTTTATTTCCATTCTTATCATTTTATTTATTCATTAAATGGTAAATTTGAAGTCAATCTAGGTTATGTTTCAGGCAATTTCCAAGGCATTACTGTGGATATAAAGGTTTTAAATGCCGTAATTGTAATGGACATATTTTGAAAAAGTGTTCCCATTTAAAAATTAATGAAGTAGGCTGAAAGAGACTTCTTCCAGAAATTCTTACTAGAAAAAGAGTAAAGAAAAAAAAAACATTTACTCTTGAGATACCTGTAGATTACTTGGTTTCCTAACAGATAGGCAGACCCACTCAAGGATGACCTGGCTGATTCTTGTCCCCCTGGTATTCACAGCCGTGTGTAGGCCCATCTCGTTTAGTATGGGTGAGATCTGGGATGCTTCTAGCCAGTAGAGTAAGGCAAAGATGGATCTCTTTCATGATGATCTCTTATACTGTCACTTGTCTTGTCCTCACACTCTCTCTTCTGGTGGCTTTGGTGAAGCAGCTTGTGCTGTTGAAGAGGGCCACATGGCAAGGAACTGTCAGCTAAGAGCAGCGGCCTTTAGACCAATAGCCTACAAAAGAACAGAATTCTTCCACAAACAAAGGAAGTGAGCTTAGAAGTGGATCCTTTGCCAGGTGACCTCACGGTGATGGGCATCCACACATTCACAGAGCCACTGTCCTGGAGATGGCTACCCAGCCTGCCTTCCAGTCTCCGCCCTGTGCTGCAGAGAGCATCCTCCCCCAGGTTCCCTCAGAGGCTCATGGCAGGATCTCTTTATGCTGTAAAGCCCCGCTAGAATTGCTAGGACACAGTGTTTGTGAAACTGGAGTTGACATGGTGATGTCAGATCTCTTCCTGGAACTAATACACATGTCTGGACGCCCACGAGCAGTGGATGGTTGGTGCCTCGTCTTATGCAGTGACTCATTACCTGCTTGTCATGCCCCATTGCTCAGTCTAACCGGGATGACGGTGGTCTGTCTACTCCAGTCACCACGGCTCTCTGGCATCTCTTGGCAAAAAAAAAGATGGGTGAGACCAAATGGGCCAGTGTCAGCGGTGTGTTACCCCTCCCCTTCCTCATCACCGGAAGGGTTCCCCAAGCTGATTCCTCTCCTTCCCGACCCCACTCTCCACCTGGCAGTCATACTCTTCGGTGGCTAACAGAACATGGCCCAACGCGGCCAGACAGGTGGGCCAAGTCTCAAGCACTTAGTGCCGGAAAAGCAATTTGCAGTGACTTCTTCATGAAAACAGATCCCCTCTGCCTTATGCATGCGGGCAATAAATCACAAAAGCAGGTAATTAATTATAACCCAAAGTAGAAAAAGTCGGCTCCTCAACATTGTGGCAACTGACCTTTCTCCTGCCCCTGATAAGCAAAAAGGAACGAAGGAAGAAAAATGATTATAACACGTAATATGATTTGTCCCCTAAGGGTTGGAGGCATTTTAAAAGTTTGGCTGATTTGGAGGAAATTCAATAAACGATTGCATTCTGTTGTTCTGCTTTTAGCTACAAAGCGTTCCCGGTTGGGAACTGTCTTTTCCCCACACACTCCCCGGTGCCTGTCTGAGATATTTCTTGGCCTGGGGTCCGTACACTGTCCCTGTGTGTGCTTCATACGCCACGTGGCATGGGAGGCGATGTTTGCCAGGGGCTGTTTTGGTTTAAGCAGCCTACAAGGCTATTTCTCTCTTATGGTTCTGACCCCAAGAAGGTAATCATGTTCATCACAATGATGGAATTTAAAAAAAAAAAAAAAAGACAAAACAACAACTCCCTCCCATGTACTACTGAAAACCACAGAGGAATGTTTAAGCAGCAAAGAAAAGTAGGCTAGGACAGGGAAAACAGAAGGGGTGAATCCATTTTGAGAGCAGGAGCATGTGTGAGGAGACTGATGGTTCTAAAACCGTCCACCCTCAGCAGAGTTTCATCCTGGGGGCCCGCTGTTCGACGGCACAGATAATATTGTCCAGTGTGAAACTGTATAGAAAGCTTCCAGCCAGGCTGTTCGTTAGCACTTGGGAAACACTTCATTTTCCTTCTCTGTGATCTGAAAGCCCACTTCTCAGCTGTTTGATTTACTCTGCCCCAGGAACACAAAGAACAAATCACCAAGGCATCACACGTTTTGTTTTCAAAGCAAACTGCCAGTGGTAAAGCCCAGACGCTGTGTATTTCATAAATATGTTTGTCTTTTTTTTTCTCTTCCAGAAGCTGCAAAGAATCGATACTTCTCACTGTCATTCAGCCTTACCCAGTAAGTGTTCTTTGAGTAAAACTGTCACTGCACCATCTCGGGTTCTCGTCTCTTCCCTCCATCCTCATCACCTGCTCCGGTCAAACCACCACAGTGAAGAACACACAAAACTCACTGTGCAGAGCTGACAGCGAACAGCAGATAACATTATTCCTAAGTTAGAAATTTTTACTATCTGTACCCCATGTGTGGAAAGCCATTCATTGGAGAGAAAAGCGGGAGGGGGAAAAACCCAAAAAGAAGTACCTTTTCCTCAATGTCTTGAGGGAGATCCGGCTTTGAGTCCTGTGACGTAAAACTCAGGACTCTGTGGTGGGTTTCAGCTGAAGAGCCCAAGTCCAATGGGAATACCTGATAGTCGGGGATTGGCACTTAATCGCTTTTCTCATCCCCATCTAAAGAATCTGGTAGAGAACTGGATATTTCTTTATTATGAATTAATTAACCAGGAAGCCCTGGTGGTATAAACAGTTCACCATTTGACTACTGACCACAAAGTGGCAGTTTGAACCCTCCCAGCGTCTCTGAGGGAGAAAAGACTTGGTTTCTGTAAAAGATGACAGCCGAGGGAATCCTTTGGGACCGTTCTGCTCTGTCACTTGGGGTCACTGTGAGTCAGAGGTGACTTGATGGCAACCACCACTGGCAAATAATTCTGTACTTAATACAGGTAAGTGTTCCAGGACATGTGGCCATGACATTAGGATTTCAGCAGCCTTGTCAGTAAGGCAGAGAGGGATTAAAACCGTTCTGTCTTCAGTTCTCATGATTGGTTTTTTAAAAATGACTTTATCAAGGCATGTTTAATTCTCACACCTTCAGAGCCACCCATTGGAGTGTTCAATTTTATGATCTTTATAAAATTTACTGAGGTGAGCGGCTATCACCGTAATGCAGTTTTAAAACAAAGACGTCACCATTTGCAATTAATCTCTGTTCCCACCCTGGCTCCCAGGCAGCCACTGATGTACATCTATAGATTTGCCATTGCTTGTGAGCTTCATTCATTGTCAGTGGAACTAAACAACAGTATGGGAAATTCCTTCCACTTTTTCCTAAAACAGGAAATGTCTGTCCACTGCTTGGCTTTCTTTCTTTCTCTTTCTTTTCTTTTCTTTTCTTTTCTTTCCTTCCTTTTTTTTTTTTTTTGGTGGAGATGCCAGGGATCGAACCCGGGGGCTCATACAGGTAAAGTGTCAGGCTTTCTTATGGAATGGCAGAGATTCTTCTGAAGCCTCCATTTCCTCCTTCCTTAGAGCTGGAGCCTGTTTGCATCTATTAAAACCAAAACACCCAAACCAGTTGCCATACAGCCCACCCTGACTCACAGTGACCTCTTGTGTGTCAGCTTATGCTCCGTATGGTTTTCAATGGCTGATTTTTCTGATGGAGATCATCGGGCCTCCATGTGGGTACCAACCTTCAGACTTTGTTAGTAACCAAGCATGCTCACCATTTTTCTCTCCCAGCCAAAATAGAACATGGCTAACATAAAATACTGAAGGCTAGTCTCTGACCCAACTCATCTCTCAGGATATTCTTCCTCGACAGGTTCTTCACACACACACACACACACACACACACACACACACACACACACACACACACATATATATTGAGGATTCTGTTAAGACCATAAGCAGCCAAGCAGGCCATCTAGGACATCTCTGTCTATTAAAAGCTCGGTTTAATACTGCCCGTTGCCCGTTTCTTTTAATCCCAGCTCTTTGACACAAAGACATACACACATTGGCATTTACAAATTTAAGGAGACAACAAGGTCTCAGAGACTCAAGATTCGAGCTCCAGCTCAGACCTGCTCTAGACCCCTTTTCCTCATCTGTATAAGGGAAGGATCCAGAACACCACCCCCAAGGGCCTTTCTGCTCTACCATCTCATGGCACTTCAACTCCTTCAGTGAACTTCCATAGGAATTACAGTCAGGTTGGTTTTTAAATGTGGTTTTGGTGGAAGTCATATTTTTTTCCTTATTTTTTGGTGTGTTTAGGTGAGAGAGAGAGAGCGCACTTCCGTAGAAATTAGAGATTGTTGTTGTTGTTGATTGCCGTCGAGTCGAGCACGACTCATAGCCCCTCTGTGAACAAAAGGCCTGAAGCCTTTCTATAACTATTGACATTTATAAAAATTCATAGAGTTTCCAGAGGCATGTTGTTTAGGAAGTGGATACCACTCCTGCGACCAATTAGTTTTAAAATATGTTTGGGAGGGACTAATAAGTGTTTATTTTCTTGAGTATATGTGTGTGTGTGTTATGTGAGAGTTTACATAAACAAATTCCGTTTCCGGTCAATAGTTGATGCCTACCTTGTTTTGTGCAATCGGTCACAATCCCTGCAGTGTGTCAGCACTGCCCCCATTTCCTCCCTGGGCTCCTGTCCCTTCCTGCCTTCTCATCTTTGGTTTTGAGCAAGCGGTGTCCTTTGGTGTCACCCATGGTCGGTTGTTGTGAGGAGCACATTCTTCACAGGTGTTGGTGGTTGTATTGTTGTTGTTGTTGTAGTTAAGTGCTGTCGCAACGAATGCAACCCATAGCAACCCTATAAGCAGCAGACGTGAATGTACCCTGTCTGCTCTTGTGCCATCTTTGTCATCTGTGTCAGTGGCTCTCTGAGAGTCGTCCTCTCTTTTGCTAACCCTCTGCTATTTCAAGCATGATGTGTCTAAAAGAATAACAGCAAAACCACAATTCATTGTCATCACTTTGGAACCAAGTCATAGCTGACCCCCCCCAGTGGGTTTTCAAGGCTGTAAATCACATGGCTGTAAATCACAAGGCTGTAAATCACATGTTTCTCTTCCAAAATTCCTAGTGGATTTGAAAAACCCACCTTTTTGCTGACAGCGCAACTCCTTATCATCTAGGCCACCAAACAGGTGGGGGGGGTTCATTTGGGACACCACCACGTTACTTACATAGCATATGTAGATATCATTGAGATAGCTCTCAACAAGGTACATAGATATTTGTAGCTGCATACACACATGGAGAGAGAGAAGAAACAAAAGGGTACAGGTATAGACATTAACACTGAACTTCTGAACTTGAGGGCTAAGGACAGTAGTGTGGGAACATGCAAGTAGACAAGTAGGCAAAACACAATTCATAAAGATATCTTTCTACATCCTAGTCTAGTATATGGTATCAGGCTATTTTAGATAGCTTCAGTTAACTCAGTTGTCATTCACATTTACTTCAAATCTGTCTGCATACATTTATTTCTCTGCAGTGTTCAGATTCATTTTGGTGAAATGAATATAAATATGCTAAGCAAGTGAACAAGTATAAATTCCTAGTGGAACTTCCAGATTCCGTGGTCCTTCCTGAGTTCTCTGTGTCACCAAGACCCTATTGGAGATATGACAGTAGAATCTCCCCACCCCCATCCCTATGGTATTGACCCCATCCAATAATCTTAGGGGAAGAGAAAGAGTTTTACATTTAAGTTAAAAGTTGGTTTGTGATTTTGCTTGTTTTTCTTGCCATTTGAGTCTGTGTGGCTTGTTCTTCATCTGAACACTCATTAATCTCGGTGAATCCTGGAAGTTCATTTTAACCGATAATCTAGACTGTTACAAGCACTCACATGGCCACTGCTCTGGTGTCGTACTGAAAGTCATCATTTAGTCACAACAGTTCAGTGCAAGGGGTGTGTATTCTTGTCGCCAATAGCTGCCCCTTGGTCCTCAGAGTCATTCTGTCTCTGCTTAATCGTCGTGGATGAATTTTTATCTTTGACTCTCCTTTGACCAGCCTGCCTTCCGGGATTGCCTTCCTCCTTGACTCTACTTGCATCACCTACTCAGTCCAGACACATTCTGGAAACCACTCCAAAGTTTCTCAAGCGCAACAATGTCTTTCTTGTTCCTTTTCATTAACCTTTTATTGTCATTTTAGTGAAAATTTAGAGAGTACTTTGGTTTTCATTCAATGGTTCATACACATTATGTTTCATGACATGGCTCACACTGCCTTGATTAAGACCACTCTCTTTCCGCTTCTTCCCTTGTGTTTCCCATCTCCATGCATCCTTCTGCCCTATCTCTTCCAGTCTTGAGCAAATCCCACTCTTTTGATGTGTGTGTGTGTGTGGGGGTGTGTGTGTGTTAGGTGCCATTGAGTTGAATACGACTCATAGTGACCCTATGAACAACAGATCTGAACCTTGTCCTACCCTGCACCATCTTCACTTTCTGACACACTTGAGCCCATTGCAGCGTTCACTGTGTCAGTTCATCTGATTGAGGGTTTTTCTCTTTCACCATCCCTCCACTTTTCCAAGCATGTCCCTCTACAGGGAATAGGCTCTCCTAGAAACTTGCTCAGAGTATGACACAAAGCTCTATCATGTTTGCCTCCATGGAGCATGCTGGCTGCATTTTCTCCAAGACATATTTGTGCTTTTGGCTATCCATGGGATTTTCCGTGTTCTTGTCCAATGCCACACCTCAAAGCCATTAAATCTTCTTCTGTCCAGTTCTCAGATGCATAGCAAGTGACCAGAAAGACCATGGATTGAATCAGATGTACATTAGTCCCAAACTGACATCATGACTCCTCAATCATTTGCAGAGGTCCCTAACTGTAGACTTTCTCCTGATCCGCTGGCACCAAGGGTGTTGATTGTGGATCCAACTAAGATGAAGTTGTCGACAGTTTCGGTCTTTTCCCCGCCCATCATGATGTTCCCTATTGTTCCAGAGGTAGGAATTTTTGTTTTCTTGATATTGAGGTTAAAGCCATATTGAAGGTTGTATTCTTTGAGCTTCTGCAGCAAGTGCCTCAGGTCCTCCTCAGTTTCAGCAAGCAAGGTTGTGTCATCTGCATAACGCAGGTTATTGATGAGTCTTCCTCCAATCTTTATGCCTTATTCTTCAGAGAGTCTGGTTTCTCAAATAATTTGCCCAGCATACAGACTGACTAGGTATGGAGAGAGGATAAAAACCTGACTTACACCTTTCTTATTTTTAACCCACGTAATGTTCTCTTGCTCTTTTTTGCACAACAGCCTCTTGGTCTAGACAGAGGTTTTGCAGAAGCACAATTAAGTGCTCTGGGATTCCCATTCTTCTCAACATTAGCCATAATTTGTTATGATCCACAAAGTCAGTGCCTTTGCATAGTCTATAAAGCATAAATAGACATTCTTCTTGTATTCTTTACTTTCAACCAGTGATATCCCTGGTGCCATGACCTGCTTGAACTTCTGGCAGTTTCCTATCTATGTACTGTTCTAGCCGTTTTCAGTGATCTTCAGCAATTATTTTGCTTGCATGTGATAATAATGATATTGTTGAATAATTTCCACATTCTCTTGGATCACCTTTCTTGGGAACGGGAACAAATATGAATCTCTTTCAATTAGCCGGCCAGACAGCTGGCTTCCAAATTTCCTGGCATAGACTACTGAGCTCATCCAGAGCTGCATCTGTCATTTGGAACCTTTCATTCAGTATCCCATCAGTTCCTCGGGTCTTATAATTTGACAGTGTCTTCAGTGCAGTTTCATCTTCTTTCATTATTGTTGCCTCTCTTTCATATGGCATTTCCTGAAATTTTTCAGTGTCAGTAATTATTTTGGATACAGTGACTCTGTGTAATCCTGCCATCTTCTTTTGTTACATACTAGGTCATTCAATATATTGCTCATAGCCTCCTTCATTACTGCGACTTGAAGCTTAAATTTGTTTTTCAGTTCTCTCAGCGTGAAAAATAAAAAGTGAGTTCTTACCTTTTTATTCAGCAGTTCCAGCTCTCTGCACGTTCTGTTATACAACTTTGCTTTGTCTTCTTGAACTGCCCTTTGAAATCTCTGTTAAACTTCTATTTGAGCATCTTTTCCCTTTGTTTTAACTTCTCAACACTCTAGCGCAATTTTTTCAAATTAATTTTAATGAAGGTTTACAGAGAATTTGAATTTCCATTCATTGTTGCACGTTTTCCTCCCTACCCACCCCTCCACACCCCCGTTCGCTTTTCTCTTTGAAAAGGAAAAAAAATTATTTCATTGTTATACAATTCCCCCCAGTCCACTCCACTATGCAGCTTTCATTCTTGACACTTGTCATGACAATAATACCTAATCATATATTCCTTTTAAACAGTTCTCTCCCTCATCTGTTTCAATGCAGTGTACATTATTTATCCCCTCTTTTCATAGTTTCCTCCCCTCCAGTACAATTTTAGAGTCTCTCCTGACATCCAGGTTAGTTTTTTTTTTCTTTTTCTTCTGCATCGGAGAGTTGGACAGTGAATAGGGATGTTAGAAAGAGAATTGATGCCTTTGAGTTGTGGTGCTGGAGAAAGAAGAGTGTTGAATATACCGTGGACTGCTAGGAGAACAAACAGATTTGTCCCGGAGAAGGTGAAGCCAGAATGTTCCCTGGAGTCAAGGATTCTGAAGCTTCGTCTGACATACTTTGGGCATGCTGCAAATTATGTTTGGCAGAGTGGAGGGACAGCGCAGGAGAGGAAGACCTTCAATGAGATGGATCGATTCTCTGACTGGAGTGGTGGGAATAAATGTGTTTGAGACAGCAAGATTGGCACAGGATAGAACAGTGTTTAGGGCTCTTGTACATAGCATCGCTATGAGTCGCAAACGACTCGATGGCACATAATAACAACAACTTCTCTATTTAAAATGACCTTTTGTTCTCCTCATGGATAATATCCTTGATGTTTTCCCATAGCTCATCTACTCCTCGATCATTGGTGTTTAGTGTTTCAAACATATTCTTAGGATGGTTTTTTAAAGCCAGGTAAGATAGAGTCAAGATCATATTTTGGTTCTTGTGGAATTGTTTTAATTTTATTCAGCCTCAATTTGAACTTATGTGTAATAATTGATGATCTTTTCCACAATCTGTTCCTGGACTAGATTTAACTGCTGATATTGAACTTCTCCAATGATTCCGTCCACAAATGTAGGCAGTCTGATTCCTGTGCAGTCAGCCAGGGGAGGTCTATGTGTAAAGTTGCCATTTGTGGTTATTTTAAAAAGGTGTTTGTGATAATAAATCATTAAACGTACAAAATTCAATCATTCTATTTCCAGCCTCATTTCTGTCACCAAGTCCATACTTTCCAACTACCATTCCTTTTTCATTGTTTCCAACCTTTGCATTTTGGTCAACAGTTATCATTAATGCATATTGATTGCATATTTGGTCAATTTTGGACTTCAAGATTTGGTGAAAGTTTTCAACTTCTTCCTCTTTGACTTTACATTGTATGCATATGGACAATATCCTATCACTCACAACATTGTACTTCATGAAATTAACATTTTAACTATGAATGCAACACCGTTCTTCTTCTGTTTTTTTTATTCCCAGCATAGTATTCCATGTGATTCTCTGATTCAGAGTGGCCCAAGCTGATCCATCTCATCTCTTTCTCAATGGATAGATAGACAGACCAACAGACAGATAGATGATAGAAAATTTGTTCTTCCATGGTGTTAATGATCCCTTTATAGGTCTGTCTATCTGTTTTTTGACTGATAATTGTGAGTCCAAATCCAGGCTACGAACTATGGCTCCACCAGTCTCATTCCATGGGCTTTCTTATGATTTTTCGTTTTGTCTCACTTTTGTTTTAAGAAAAAAAAATTGTGTATGTGTACCGTCAAATCGGACCTAACTGGTACAGGAGGAGATTGTCTCTCCTCCAGCAGAGCATTTGGTGGATTCGAACAGCACGCCTCTGGCATTGCGGTGCAGTTTCTTGCCACTAGGCCACCAGAGCTCCCTTAGTTCCACATTTTTATCACACTCAGTCAGAGACCTTCTCCTGTGACCCCTTTTAGAGTGGTCGGCACTGATACCAAGCACCATCTAGCTCTTCTGGTCTCAGGTTCATGGTTCCCTGAAGGTAATGTGTTCCAAGTACTTTGGAATATTAGTCTTTGATTTTCTTCACTCTTCCTTTCTACAAATGAGGAGAGAACAGTACCCACTCCTTATAGGACCACTCATGAGTTTTTGTGGTCTGTGGTTTGTGCATGTGTTTTTCCTTTACCTTCACCTAACTTACGTATTTACTCCTACTCACAAGCTTTTAGGACTCCAGTTGCTCCTCGCCAGAGTGGGATGTAGATTATTGTCTCTGTGGACAATGCTGTGTCAACTTACCTTGATGAGCACCCCGGGTCCAGTGACTCATTCGTCAGTGTGTTTGATTGTGGCATAGAACTCTCATCCTTTTGTAGCTTATTTTCTCTGCTCCATACACTGCTCTGTGTATGCCATACATAGGTCGTTGTTCGGTGCTGCCGAGTCGGCACGGACTTGGAGCACCCCCATAGTGCCTCCTCACAGTCTCCACTGTGCCCAAGACCATCGTTTTGGTCACCATGCTGATCTAGATTCTTGAAGGTCTTTCTTGCCTTCAGCAACTCTCTACTTTTCCAAGTACAATGTCATTTTCCAGGGACATGCCTCTTCTGATAACATACTCAGAATATGGGAGTCAGTGTCACAATCTTTGCTTCTATGTAGCATCTGTCTGCACTTTTCTCAAAATGTTTGTTCTCCCAGCAATCCGTTGTATAGTCAATACTTTTGCCAATAAACACCACAACTCAAAGGCTCCAGTTTTTCTTCAGTCTTCCTTATTCGCTGTCTAACTTTCCGATGCATGTGAAGTAATCGAAAATAGCACATTTCAGTCTTTAAAGTGACATCCTTGCTTGTTAGCCTTTTTTTAAAAGTCCATGATAGCAGATTGTCATTATGTAGTGTGTCATTTGATGTCTTGCCTGCTGCCTCCGTGGAAATGGATTGTAGATCTGAGTGAGATGAAACTGTTGACAACTTCATCCTTTTCGCCAGCTATCATCATGTTGCCTGTCGGTCTAGTTATGAGGACTTTTTTTTTTATGGATCCATATCGAAGGCTGTTGTCTTTGAGCTTCATTAGCATCTCAAGTTCTCTTCACTTTAAAGAAGCAAGGTTGTGTCCTTTGCCTCACACGGGCTGTTGAGTCCCTCTCCAAACTTGATGCTACATTCTTCGTAATATGGTCCAGTTTCTCATTTGCATACATAACGTTGAGCTTATTGAGGTTGGATCAGATCATTCTTTGGGGAAGGGGGCACTGTCCTGTGCATTTCAGGATGCTGACATGCCAGTAGCACCTGTCCCTGAGTTGTGACATAAAAATGTCTCCAGATATGGCCAAATGTCCTTTGATGGAGGGAGTGGGGCAAAATTGTCCCAATTGAGAACCACTGCCCCACCTGAAGTTTGCCCTTACTATCTCAACCCGAAGTGCCCTTGACCATCCTCTAAACAAAAACCAGCTGCAGGGTCGCTATGAGTCAGTTCTGACTTGACGGCCCATAACAACAATAACAAACTATACGAGGTGAAATGAAGGGGCTGAGATTTTGAGATTACTTCAGTAGATGTGATTAGTTGCCTTTCATCACAGAGCGATAAAGTAACATCCCGTCTCATGCCCTAAATAATTTGGGGTGCCTGATGTTGGGTTTCATTGAATTGCCGAACATCATCTCCACAGCTAGCCACCATGGACAGAAATAAATGATGCAGCAGATCGAAAGAAAGTCAATAAATTCTAATTTTATTATTGACAGTAAAAATTAGCATTTTAATTTCTTTTGCAACTTGCTGGCCAGCATTTTTTATGTTACCTTTCTTCTGTATAATAAGGCTCATAAAAGACAGAGCCCTAAAGTCAACCTGTTCCCGTCACACTTCACCTGTGATGGGGTAAACAACCTGGAAATCCTTCCCAAAGTTAAAGGGGCCCAGGAAGAATGGCTTGGGATCCTCGAAACCTTGCCACAAGATGTGATTCTTAACAGGTTGTGGCCATATTTTTTTATTTCTTTTTTTAAAATAATTTTAATGAACATTTACAGAGAATTTGGATTTCCATTCATTCATTGCTGCACTTCTCTCCCCGCCCAGCCCTCTCCCCCCACCCCCCAGTTCGCTCCTCTCTTTCAAAAGTAAAAGAAAGACTCCCTCCCTGGTACACAATCCCCCTGCACCCCTCCCACCACCCCAAGTACATTCCACTATGCAACTTTAATTGTGGCTTCTTGTGATAACCATAATACCCCATCATACATTGCTTCTAAATTATTCAGTCCCTCATCTGTTTCAGTGCAGTATACACAATTTATCCAGTTTTTCTCAGTCTTACCCCCACCCTGATATCAATCCCATTTTACAGCAGTGGCACCATGCAATATTTGTCCTTTTGCGGCGGAGATATTTCACTCAGCATAATGTCCTCCAGGCTGACCCATTTTGAATAATATTTCATGAGTCCCTTGTTTTTCAATGCAGCATAGTATTCCATTGTGTGAATATACCGCAGCTTCTCTATCCATTTGTTTGTTGATGGGCACCTGGGTTGTTTCCAACTCCTTGCTATTGTGAACAGAGCTGCGATAAACATGGGTGTGCATATATCTGCTTGGATGTCAGTTATGGTCTCTTTGGGATGTATTCCCAGTAGTGGAATTGCTGGGTCAAGTGGTATCTCTATTTGCAACTTTTTGAGAAAGTTCGGCCATATTTTTTTTTTAAGTATCCTATAGGGTTCCTTCTCTCTGCCTTTTTGATTCATTCTTCACAAGGAAAAACTGGAGTGCACAGAAAGAAATAGGATGCAGAATAATCATCATGAGATTTTATTTTACATACAAATGTATCTTCTTTGTTTAGTTTAAGACAGCACAAGTGTGTTTCTGTGTTATAAGGAGTGATTTATAAGCATCGTTTGGTAAAGAGTCATGAGACATGACATGGGACCGCAGGCCTCGTCCAGCCACCAACCTGGTTCCCTAAGTAGTGTTTGGAATTAGAGTGGTGTTCCTTCATTGATGTGTCCACTGTGGCTGCTTCCACAAGACCAACACAGACTGAAGTCACTGCAGCAGAGTCAATCCGGCCCATGAAGTCCGAGAAATGGGCTTTCCAGCCCTTTACAGGAAAAGTTGACCAACCTCTGAGCTCAGAGCTTCCCTCCAGGCATTTGCTCAATACTGCATCTCTACTTGGCCAGTCCTGCCATTTTCTTTCAGTTTTCCTGGGAAATAAGTCTCGGGCAGATCTTCCCCTCAAACCACATACCCACTTGTACACCTCGCACACTCCTGCATCCTCATACTCTACACCCTCAGCATCTCCTGAGCAACTCAAAGCAACTCAGTAAACCCAAGTGAATGTGAACAGAGTCACTGCCTGCCTGCCTGCCTGCCTTTCGCTGCCTTAAGAAGCTGTCACCCCTGACCCATGCAAGCTGACTGGTGGCACAGGTCATTATCCAAATATGTTCTCACACTTCCTGCACGAGTCCTACCACACAGAGCTTAAGGAACCCTGGGGCATTCATGTGTTAGGCTGCTAACCAAAAGGTAAGCAGTTCCAAGCCAATCTAAGTAATATCTTTATGGGTTTCATTCCCAAGCTGCGTGATGTTTCCTTGAACTGTTCAACAGCTCTTCAGTCATTTCCCATGTTCCTGCCAAATGCGGCTTTGTTATGTTCCAGCTGGTTGTATTCATAGCACAATGGCCTCCAAATAAGGAGCCCTGGTGACATAGTGGGTTAGATGTTGGTCTGTGATTGGAAAGGTTGACAGTTCGAATCTCCTAGCATCTCCGAAGGAGAACGATGAGGCTGTTTCCTCCTGTAAAGGTTATCTCAGAAACCCAATGGAATATCACCAGGAGGCTAAATGGGAGGCAGTGGAGGGCTTTTGCAAATTTACGATCTTATGCTTCTGTTTCAGAAAGTAATCTTATTCTTGTCATTTTTTTTCCGACCCTTTGCTGCACTGACTTTAGAAGAGCATCTTAGGCCGCCTGGAGCATGCCACACATTTATTGTGGTCACCTTAGCAACAGCGACTTTAGATGGAGGAGCAGAAGTTGATTAGGGTCTTTCTCATCTTAAAATTAATTAACAGCAGGAGAATCTGATTATTCTAAATGGTAATTACTTGTCATTTCCACCACAGGATATGAAGCGCCTGCCGTCAGCACCTACAGGTCTGGAGGTTGCTGTGAATTAATTCACTAGGTTTTGGGTGGTGCGCACTCTCTAGTGTTTAACAAAGAGAGCCCTGTGTCATGACCACAGTTGTGATTCCGTCCCACTTTCCCACAAACTATCAGTAACTCGTCAGAGCAGTAAGCCGTTGCCTTTTTGACTCTTGGAGTCCCTTGGGTAGTGCAAGCAGCTGCTGTGCTTAGCCAAAACCTGAACGGACAGAGCTGCAAGCCCACCTAGAAGCAAGACCTTGGAAGAAAGGTCTTGTGACCCACTTTGGAAAGAATCAGTCTTGGAGACCCCATGGAGCGCGGCCCTGCTCTGACATGCATGGGTGCAGTGTTAACTCCGACTCACAGTACCTGGCTTTTGTTATTGTTGAGTCTCATGAAGAAGGCTTCAGACTCCTAAGAGTCAGTGATTTTATCACCACAAAATAAACCCAAAGGCAAGTGGTTTGAAACCACCAGCTGCTCCCCGGGAGAAAGGTGGGCAATCTCTTCCCATGCTATTCACAGCCTCTGAAAACCCTCCAGAGGGTCGGCCATTAGTCACTTCCGACTGAAGGGCACGTAACAAGAACAACATGTAGATTATGCAGTCACTGGGCAGCCTCCTCCCGTGTGACTTACTGCCTCTGAAACCCTGCTGGAGGGTCAGCTCACAACCACTCAAACCCACAAGTAAATAAGAAAAATGCACTTGCTAGGGATTTTTACTTAGACCCTTATCTCAATTTTGTTGACCTCAGATTATGTGTAGAATGATACTGAGTTGGCACTTGTCTATCTCGTTCTCTCTCTAGTTTTCCTGGCTTTTCAGTGCTGTAGAGTTGGTTCTGCCTCCTGGGGACCCTGGGGACAGAGTGGCCCTGGTTTCCAAGACTGGAATCATTACCAAGGCAGAGCGCCACACCTTTCCCTTTCGGGAATGGCTCGTAGGTTTGAACCACTGATCTTCTGGTTCACAGCTGTGACACCGGGGTTCATTTAAGCCTCTTGCCTTTGAGTTAACGGTGGCTCCATCTTTATGGAAACCGATGACCAGATCTTCCCCCTTTCAGTTGGCAATCAGGCGCTTAAAAACTCGGCCAGCTCCTGTATGTTGTCGCTAAGTGTCGTCAAGTAGGAAATGACGCGTCAGTGGGTTTTCAGAGGCTGCAAATCGCCTTTCTCTTCCCCCAGAATGGCTAGTGGATTCAAACTCTCTGCCTTTGGCTGGCAGCACAGCTTTTGACCCCTGGGCCACCAGTGCACCCTCATATTGTCGTTAGTTCTAGTAAGTAAACGTGGCGATGGGGCTACATGAGACGGCCTCCTCATAGCTACAGAAAGCAGGACAGAAGCAATACCAGCTTGACTAGAACCCCCCTCTGGGACCCTCTAGATTAGAGGCAAATGACCTTATAGACATCTATGACTCTTAAAAACATCCTTGCCTCGTCTACAGTAAATGATGTTATTGTTGTCAGTGGCTGTGGACTCAGACTTGGATCCGCAATAGTAAGTTATATGCATTGAAACACTGTTGTTGTATGTGTCGTCAGACTCATAGCTGACCCTCCAGCAGGTTTTCCGAGACTGTAACTTGCACTACAGATCACCTGTCTTGCTCCTGCAGAGCAACGGGAGAATTTGAACCACGTGCCTTTGGATTGGCAGTGCAGCTCCTTAACACTAGGCCACCAGAGCTCCCTGTCAAAACACTAAGTTCTGTGAAATAGACTTTTTTTTTGAGGCAAGGAGCTATGTAGAACATTCTAGAAATATGTGGTAAAATAATACCTTTAAAGATTGGAGTGCATAGAAAGATAGACATAGAGTCACTAGAAGTCAGACTCAATGCCGGTAGGTATGGTGTTTGTGTGGGGATGTGTGAAATACTTCATTCCCCGAAACTGCCAGAAGATTGGGGCGCTGCTTCATGAAAACATTTCATCAGTCGTGTCTGTGCTCGGTAGCCTTAGTACAGCTGCTTCATTGATGCTAACCTCGTTGTGCAAATGTAAATATGTCCTGCTTGAAATCATTGAGAGAAGAATGTTTTCCCTCAGCAGAAAATTGGCATATCAAAAGTCAATGAACTAATGAACCGCGTGATTTGTCTGTTAAACATCACTCAGTGTGGCTTGTCATTGCGAACACACTGATGAGGACGCCACCAGCCACCAGCTCATCACTTCAGCTTGCCAATAATACTTGGGAAGTTGAGCATTTTGAAAGCTGTTCTTGTTTTTTAGGGGCAGACACTTGGGGTTTGGGTTTTGTTTTATTTTGTTTTGTTTTATTTCATTTTGGCTTGTTTTTAAGAGGGCAACCATTCTCTTTAAAACATCTGCCCTAAATGGAAAAATTGAAGCTCTGAGGTCTAACCATGTATCCATCCGTTCTCTAAGACATTGCTCATAGTGGAAAGTGAAGGCAAACATTAGATAGAATAAAAGTCGTCTGGTACTAAGCCAAAAACGTCATTCAGGAAAGCACGTACAGACAGACACGTGCACACACTCACAGTGATTTCCTTTAATTGTGGTAAAAGACGCATAGAATTTACGTTTATGTGATTTTTAAAGTGTACGGCTCAGTAGCAGTTAAGTTCATTGACAATATTGTGCGGCCGTCACTACCATCTAATTCCAGAACAATTTTCATCACCCCAGAAGGAAAACTAGTAAGCTGTCACCCTCCAGACCCTCCCTCCCCCAGTCCCTAACAACCACTAGCCTGATTTCTGTCTATGATTTTGCCTGTTCTGACACGTCAGATAGAGTCACCCACTATGAACTATCTGTGAGTAACTTGTTCCACATACCACGATGTCTTCAGAGTTCATCTGTGTTGATTACAGAAAGCTGTGCGAGGGTTTACACGCAGCGAGAATCAGTCTTAGAGGGCTGACAATGATGAGAAAGGAGGGAAGAGGAAGCTACAAATTACTAAATAGATACGATGGAAAAAGGAAACAGCAATCCACAATAAGTGGTTGATTGGACAGTGTTATTAATTACACTAATCAATGATAATTGCTAATTAATGTTCTACAACAAAATGTCTATGAGTGAATGAATGGAAACCCAATGTGATTGGTAAACTTTTCCCTCAAAACATCAAAGTTTGTCTGCGTTTAAGGAAGTGACAGAACTGCATTCCTTCCTTCCTGTGGCTGAATGACATTCCATTGTTTGGCTCAACTATATTTTTTTGTTTGTTTCTCCGTTCTTGCCATGTTGTTTTGTAATTGGCCTCAAAAATATTTGTAACTGACAGACATGGATCTTTTTTTTTTTCTTTAAAACCAAAGTTCCAGTCACCCTAATTGACTTTTGTGCCCTGAGATTACTACACCACTTGAAAGTTGAGCAACACTTAGGTCTATGTACTATATTAAACATTACTCTGAAGCATAGATCACCCTCTCTGCTTAACCATTGTAATGTACCGAGATGACATTAGGGTGGCCCAAGCTAAATATTTCCTTCTGATCTGAGTTCAAGAGAAATGGCCCTTTTGCATTGTGTTTGTTATCCAGTGACGCCTGCAACATAATGTATGCTATGAGGTATACTAGAGGTAGCTTCTGTGTGTCTTTACCTGAGGTCTCGTGAGAATCACGCACCAGGTCATTCTCAGAGGAAATGACACCAAGATCTGCAGCAGGGGAAGCCCTCCGGACTCCGCATCCTCATAATCATGTTCTCCCACCGCACTGTCTGTTCTGGGGAAGAACAGGGTCAAGCCACCCTTCTATCCAATAAAAAACAAAAGAGGATCATCAAGTCCAAAGTCAAGGCTGAGCCAGAATATGCAGTCGGTTCTTGGTTGTAAAGCAAGGTCTCCTCTCTACCCTTGGCCAGTGAGCCAACAGGTTATCCACAAGAAGACAAAACTCAGGTTGTGGGTGCATAAAACATGGGTGCCTAGACAGAGAAAGAGCGCGAGCGAGCAAGCACACACTTGCCTACTCACATGCCCATATGCGCTGACTGAGTGCTACAGAGATTAGCCATCATTTTAAAATGATCAGTGGCTCTCATCTCTACCTCATTAAAAGAGATAATTAACAATCATAAACTCAACGTTAGATCTGGCCAGCGCCTCCTTTTCCAGTTACGCTCAAAGCTCTGTATCAAAAGCAGCATTTATGGGCTTTCACAGTGATCACTTTCAAAGCTCCTTGGAAATATGTGCACGAAGAGAATGGAACATGCTGTTTGTGGTTCTGGTCTGGTGACTAAATGAAACGTATTAGTTTATGGGCATGACAGGGGTTTGATTACATCCCTAATTTGCATTTCAGTCTCGAATTGGACATGCACAAAACATTTCATTTTTGAGGGGGAAAAAATACTGCTTGTCCGAAGGCGGAAAACAAGTGCTAACACAGTTTGCGTTGTGTGACAGATATTCAGAGAAAATCCTTTCTGTTCCTTCCAGTCTCCCAAGTCAGCATTTATCAGTGCTGCTAAGAAGGCCCGGTTGAAGTCGAACCCAGTCAAAGTGCGCTTCTCTGAGGAGGTCATCATCAATGGTCAAGTGTCGGTGAGTGTCCCTTGGCTTCACGACTCACAGAGAGTCACCGTCACATAGGCCTTATACTCTAGGGGAGCCCACTGAGGTGATCCACTGGGGATGGCTGCGGGGTCCCAGCCGATCTTGCCTGCAACTGTATCCCCTCTTACGTATCTAGTTTGCGTGGCAGACCAGTTTTTTTCTCACACACCTTCGGTGTCAGACACCTCACTGGCATTGCCTTGTATTTAATTAAAATATGCCTCCTTGAAATTTCCGCCTACTTCTTCCCGCTCTGCCGACTAAGCATCCTTTCATGTGACATTGTGCTTGTTGAGAAAGGTTATTATGTTTTTCCTCATGGTTTCCTTATCCCCTCCGTCTTGCCCTTAAATAAAGTTCTGGTCTTTCAACTAATCAGAATGGCAAAGTGATGGGATGGCTTTTTAAGTGCAGACACACTGAAAAAAATCCCGCCCAGCTCTCTCTCCATCAGTGCGTCTGGATAGAAATCCCAGTTGTCGCCGTATAATTGATCTGCAAAATGAATAATGTCAACATCAATAGGATGCTTACTTTTCAACTTTTCCCACCAACAAAACGATCACACATAGCATAGTGTGTTGGAGCTTTTGGAAAGCTCTCACTTTAGGGCCTCATTTTCTTCTTGTTATCTTTGACATAAACTCATAGGAATAAAACCTGCTCCTTGATAAGCTCATTAGAGGGTCTCACAGTCCCTGCTGGGGCAGGCGCAGGCTTTGGATTTGGAGATATGGGCTTGCTCTTTCTAATTGTCTCTGTTGTTGTGTACCATTGAGTCAGAAGCAACCCATAGCTGGCCCACCAATAATGGGTTTTCAGAGGCAGTTAATAGCATGGGAGGAAATTGCCCATCTTTCTCCCCCAGAGCTGCTGGTGGCCTCAAACTGTGTGCCTTCAGTGTTCTAGTGCGGCCTCTTGCCATTAGGCCACCAGAGTTCCCCTCCATTTGTCTCTAGAGATGCCAAAACCAAGTGCCACAAACTGGGTGACTGCAAACAACAGCAAAGCTAGAAGCTTCCTTGTCCTGGAGACTCAGAGAAGAATCCAGGCCATAGGGCTGTTTGCCATATCTCTGAAGGCTCTAGGGGAAGATCCTGCCTCATCCTTTACAGCTTCTGGTAGCCCTAGGTGTTGACCTGTGGCCTCACAACTCCAATCCCTGCCTCTAGCTTCACACGGAGTTCTCCCCCTGTGCCTGATTCTGTCTACATCTACTCCTTTTCATCATACGGGATTAGAACCACCTCTATTCCTGTATGACCTCATGTGATCTGATGATGACTCCAAAGACCATAGATCCAAGCAAGGTCAGGTTCCCAGGTACTGGGACTTAGGGCTTTACCCTGTGTTTTTTTTTAAATAGAGACACAGTTCAGCTCACACAGTTCAGCCAATTATGGACCAGGCATTTTCTAGTCAAAACTTACTCACTTACGTTTGCCCCACTTAGTCTCCAGGTCAATCTGTCAAGTGATTGTGATGCTTGTGGATAGAGCCTAGAGGTTACCACTGTGCTGGCTTGTGAGCATTTCAGGCCCTGCTTGTCCTCTAAGTCACCATCTTCCACCCTATCCACCTATACATCAGTTAGGGCCTTTCTTATCTGACCTGTTCGTCTCAGCTCAGTGAATCTCTGCCATTCAATATCAGTGATCCGAAATAAGATCCTGGGTTAAGGTAGAAAGGTTCCAATCAAAGAAGAAGCTGGCCTTGGCCATGTGTATATCACAGAAGCACATCGGAAATGTCCCTTGCCTATTCTTCCTGAAGCTTTCCAAGGTAATATTAGGTGGACAAACAGTCTATGCATTTTCTGCAAGAACAGAATTCTAGAAGCTGCTCTTGCAGTTACAGTTTGTTCTTAAATGTAGTAGGGACCTTGTTTGCTGAAACTGAAGTGAATCTGAAGCATTTGCTGAAGAGGGTCAAGGACTGTAGTCTTCAATATGGATTGAAGCTCAACATCAAGAAAAGATTCTCACCACTGGGCCAATTGGCAGCACCATGATAGATGGAGAAGAGATTGAGATTGTTAACAATTTCAGCTTGCTCGGTTCCACAACCAACACTCTTGGCACCAGCAGCCAGGAAATCAAAAGCTGAATTGCACTGTGAAGATCTGCTGCCAGATTTAGTACTCCAAGGTAATGATGTCTGGAGACTAACGTGAGCTTGATGATCCAGACCATAGTCTTCGCAGAGAGCTGGCCAATGACAAAGGATGATACTAACGATATTCTATGCATCAGAGAGCTGGACAATGGCTAAAAGATACTAAGGCTGAGTTGTGGTTCTGGAGAAGAGTATTAAACATACCATGGACCGACAGGAGAACAAACAGGTCTGTCCTGGAGAGGGTGAAACCAAGTTTCTCCTTGGAGACAAGGCTTTTGAAGCTCCATCTCACATACTTTGAGCATGTGGCCAGGAGGGAACATCATGCTTGTAAGGGTGGAGGGCCAGCCCAGAAGAGGAAGACCCGGGATGACAGTAACTGGGGAAATGGGGGTAGATGTGTTGGAGTCACTGGCTCAGGACAGGGCAGGCTTCATAGGGTTGCTGTGAGTCACAGGCGACTCAACAAAAACAACAGGCCACATCCTAGGGAAACTTCTCTTACATGAGATTAGCACTGTGATGGAATTAAGAGTGTTTCATTTCATCCTTAATCCTTTTACAGCTATTTGGTTTATCAGTTCAGGGGGGATCATTACTTATCTTCCACATTATTGTATTTGGGGCTATATGATTCAAACTATGACCAGGTGAAAAATGGTTTCATGTAAGATAATTGCACTTGAAGCTGGATAAGAGTGTGACTGGGCACCAACAGACATGCTATCAGATGTTATCATTGCCAGGACAAGGTCTGGTCAAGACATCTTGAGGGTCTGCTAACCTCAGGGCTGGTTACACAAAATAGATTAATTACAAGGGAATTATTTCTGTGACTGGGTTTACCAGTGAAGAATCTTGGGTTTAAAGCAAAGCTCATAGCTGGTCTGACTGATGATTTTTTTTCCCTGTTAGTGTCACATCAGGGATTGTGAGGATGGTACAGAACCGGACAGGGTTTCATTTTTTTAATAGAGCTGGCTTCACAGCACCCAACCAGCTGAGCTTTTTGTAGCTAGAAGAGACTAAGTTGAGCAAAGTGCGCCTTAACTCTGATATCAGCAAAGGGACACTTTCCTTGGCCGTGTAATTGTCAGGTACCACGGAGTCAGCACCGACCCATAGCTGACCCTCCAGTGGGTTTTCAGAGACAGTAAACCCCACAGGAAGAGATCACCCATCCTTCACCCACAGAGCGGCTGCTGGATTTGAACCACCTGCCTTCAGATTGGCAGCAGAACTCTTTGGCACGAAGCCACCAGAGCCTCTGGATTGGTCATAGTTTGCCTGATTTTTTGTTTTGTTTTGTTTTTAATGTTCTGATTAGAATAACTGTAGACAGGAGGAGCGGACGCTTGCAAGAGCAGAATTCTCATTTGCCTGACTCGCTCACTCACACCTTTCCTCCTTCTTTTGTTAACTAGGAAACTGTTAAGGACAATTCACTTCTTTTTATGCCAAATGTTTTGAAAGTCTATCTGGAAAACGGGCAGACCAAATCATTCCGTTTTGACTGCAGCACCTCCATAAAGGTAAGGCGAGTTGCGAAGCTCTGTAACCAGAGGGCACCAGGTAAGGTGTGTGCGCGCAGCAGACGGTGGCTCTGCTGAGTGTGCTGTTTGCTTCCATGGGAGGTAGCAGGTAAATCCTTTAAAGCAAGCCCAAACCGAAAAGCTACTGCTTTGGAAACTTCTGCTCTTTGCTTTTCAGTGTCACGGAAGAATGCACGGTGACACCAGGCAACTGTGGGTGCATCACTTTGACAGGTCTGGCTAGTTTTCCACTTTGGCCAGATGCACTTTTGCCACTTCTCTGTCTTTCAATTACTGGAAAATATTTGTGTTTTTCCATCTCTGACGGCTTTCCCCCTTACACAGGTTCCTGCTTCTGCAAATTTTACTTTCATGTGAAAAAACGCTAGGGCCAGTCCTATTAATGCAGCTGCAGATTCATTAGAGCAATGTGACTGTCACCCACAAGGCTTGGCACCTTGCCCAAAGCCAGCATGATTTCTCAACAAAGTCAGCCGCCAGGAAGAATAAGACGTTAGCTGTTAATTGAATAGCTGCTACGTCGGTGTCCAGCGAAAACAAGAGAGAGAATAATGTAAAGATAACACTTACTTTTAATTGCTGTAAGTAGTTTCATGGAAATGATGCAGATACAGACAAAAACGAGGCATGCTTCTTAGGATGGGTGGGAGGGAGGAGTCACAGAGCAGTTCCGTTCATTCCCAGCCACAGGTGAGCATTAAGCCAAAGCCTATGGGTTTCTTTTCTGATTGTCCCTTCCCAGGGTGGGCAGGGGAAGGGGAGGGGGAAGTACATATTCTCTTTTTTATTAGACAAAAGTATATTCAGAAATGGATTGCTCCCTAATGCCCCACCAGCATTATAGATGGTTTCTTCAAATGGCACAATAAAAAGTCTTTTATTTGTGGGGGTACCACTTTGTGATGCTCTCAACAATAATCTATCTAGAGAGCATTTGACTCTGTTAAAAATGGCTACTGACGACCAACCCTCAGTTTTGCCTGGCTTTTTAAAATAACTAGTTAGTGTAGCCCTTATGGATGGAAGCATTTCTAGGAAGGCCCTTTCATTCTTATTGTCAGGATACCCTCAAGCAGCTTGTTTTGAATTGCTTTGAATGTGTGGTGATTTAGCAGGTAATAGAGCAGACAATATAAGTAGATTGATGTTGGAGCATTTAAATCATCCCTAAATCGTTCCAGATGAAATATGAACCTCACCCCTACAGGACTACTAATTTTAAATGGTAATGGTTGAAAAAGCCCTTTTTTCTTTTTTTTTTTCCTCCTCAATTTCAATTTATAGTAAGGTGAGTAAACTAACTACTGATCAACTAACTCACGGAGCAGCAGAGGGTTGTTTGTTGTTGTTGTTTTCTGTGTAAGGCCAGAAAATAAATATTTTAGGCTTTGCAGGCCATCTGGTCTCTGCTACAACCACATATAGTCCTCATTTATCAAAATGGTTAGGTTCAAAGACCAGATTATTGTGTGCAGATAGGCATCATGCAAAAATGCAGGATGGCCACATCCAGTCACAAGAAGGAGGATGACTACATCATTACATAACTGTCAAACCACATTATAAAATAACTACCAATTGAAAGCAGGAGTGGCATCCACACTTCCTAAACAACATACATGCCTCTGGAAACTCTATGAATTTTGATAAATGGCAATAGTTATCAAAAGGCTTCAGGCCTTTTATTCAGAGGGTCACTATGAGTCATACTCAACTCGAGGGCAATCAACAACAACAACAGCATAACTATCAAAACACTGGAAAAGATGGCTCATCCATGTTGATACAGAAGCTAACCATCACAGCCAATGTTCTTTTCATGTCATGTCCTGGTGTTCATTATAACCACATGTGCATCATTAATATGCAATATCATCACATTGTAGACTTATTTTACTATGTCCTAAATGTGAAAGGTTGGATAGCAATGCAATGGCTAAGTGAGGTATCAGTGTACTCTGTTGTGTCATGTAAATGAATGGACATGGCCAGGGGTATCCCCAGGATAATAATCTGCTGACCACTGAACTCTCCCTGACACTGTCTCCTGTTTCTGTGTCACATGCTAGTCAGAAAAGCTCCTTCCTGTTAGAGGTAATATCCAACCTGAAGATGTAGTTTGAGCTTCAATGTAGTTCTTTTAATCATTTATTTTTGTTGTTAAAAACACACACAGAAAAGCATACATGAATCCAACAATTTCTACATATACTGCTCAATGAAATGGATCATTCTTCAGATCACACAATCATTCCCATCCCCCTTTTCCCTATTATTACTCTACACACACTCCCTTGCCCACTGATCTTTCTTCCTAACCTTTCCAGACTGTTGTCAATTTGATCACATATAGATAGGTCTTTAAAGGAACATGATGCTCAGGGGAGACTTTCTTTTCTAGTAAAGTTAAATAAACAATTGTTCATTTAAAGAAGATGTCTGGGAATATTTTTGGTTTAAGGTTTAAAGATTCATCTTGGGGCAATGTTTTAGGAGTTTATTCAACCTCCATCGCTCCAGAAAGTCCAAATTCCATGAGAATTTGAAACTCTGTTGACTATCTTCTCTGAACAGAGAGAAATCTAAGTTTAAAAGAGAGCCATGTGGGTAATTCCTTTGCACTCCTTATGACAGGAACCCACACTAGACTGAATTCGGCTTCCCTGAGGATTGCAGGTGGCGATGAAACGATAGAAAGTAACACAAAGATTTTGGATCAAATGGGAGTGTTCTTGTCCAGTACCCTCACAGCTAATTATCACAACAGACCCAGGAGAGTAGGTGTAAAATAAAACCAGTACAGCTATGAGAAAGATGTAACACCGGGTAATTAAACATTGCCCAAATTCTTACTTCCAGACTCGAAACAGGGAAACTATTGCTATTGATTTTCTAGTCTTCTCCCTCATGATTCAGGACAATGTTTTCTAAAGCACACACTGCTACACAAAGGACTGGCTCTGTTTTCTCTTCCCTGGGCCTTGAGCACGAACTTCAAAGCAAAACTTCTTCTTTTGTTCCATTCACCATAGTCAAAGCATTTTTATTGAGTGTTTTTAGAGGACTTAATGAGACTTGAATAAGTTGGAAGAAATCCACAGAGAAGAATGAAAACACTGACCAGGACATAAAACTCTATGACAATTCCTCCACCTTGGGCCTGTTGGCATTTGGGGCCAGATCGTTTTTGCTGTTGAGTTTGTCCTCTGCGCCGTGGGATGTGCGGCAGCATGGCAGCATGCCTGGTCTCCACCCCCTAGCTTCGAGTAGCATCCCTTCTTCCAGTCGTGACATCGAATTATGTCACTAGAAATAACCAGATTGTCCCTGATTGAGAATCACTGCTCTAATGTTTGTTAGCAACTGAGGATAAACTATCCTAAAGAAGATTGAAGGAGCACTTACTCGTTTGTAGTACATGAAAAAAGTTTAAATTGAGGAGACTAGTTTGGCATTATAGTAAGAGTACGTGCGTGTGTGTGTGTGTGTGTGTGTGTGTGTGTGTGTTAATTTTATGATCATAAATATCTAATCCTGTAAAAGATGGTATACTCATCACTCCTTCCACTGAGATTTAATCTAGATTGTCATGTTTATTTTTATAGCACCCTGACTCTGTGCCAAAGAAAAATTGAAATATTAATGCATTTAATCCTTGCCATTCTAGTGCAAGGATTATTATTACAAAGATACAGGAAGGTTAAATAACTCTGCCAAAACTACACTGCTAACAAATGGTAGTGCTGAGATTTGAAAGCAGATGTTCTCTTTCCAGAGTCCATTTTCTTAACTACTAGCCCACTTCCCTTCCGGAAGATAGGCAGAGGCAGGAAGCCTGTCCTGTAAAGGATCAGGTAGTCATCTCTGTTACAACTACCCGGCCCTGCTGTTGTAACATGGAAGCAGCCATAGACAATCCATAAGCAAATGGGTATGGCAGTTTTAAAGAAAACTTTGCTTACAAAAACAAGTGATAGATTATGGTTGGTCCAGGAGTTTGTTTACCAAACCTTAGAATCAACCACTTTCACAGCTAGTTTGAATGTCACCCTATTTGGAAGAAGGAAGGCTTGAACTTACTACACCATACAACCTATTGATAATCTTTCTAACTTGAGATCTCAGGGGTAGTTGTGTTCCTCCTCCAACTCTTTACCTTGTTGCTTGCCTCTTGTTCCTGAAGTCCGTAAAGGTGTTGGGTGGTGAGGGAGGCTGGGGAAAGGGCACAGGAAAGAAGGTCTCATTTCTGAAGGCCTTTTGGATCTTCAGAGTGTCAAGCTTCAAAATCAACTACAGGTATAAAACCTAAAAATTCAAAATCTTCCTACGTTGCACTTTTTGATCACAGTAGACTCAATGAGAGAGCCACCTTGTTGATAGTGACCCCATGTTATCAATGTTTCCTCTGTAAGGATGTCATCTTAACCCTTCAAGAGAAGCTCTCCATCAAGGGCATCGAGCACTTCTCCCTCATGCTGGAGCAGAGGACCGAAGGGGCTGGGACCAAGCTGCTTTTGCTTCATGAACAGGAGACCCTAACTCAGGTCTGTGCAACCTACCCTCAACTGATGCCAGAGACCACCCTGTCCCAGAATTCCCTGCCTTCTAGGCCTGTACCGGAATTCATTAACGGGAGCCCTGGAGCCCCACAAAAGCAGTTCTGCAATCTCTAAGGGGGTTAACACCTCAAGGTGATGTTTCCCATGTGGTCCATCTTTCATGGGCCGACAGGTGTCCTCATAAACACATCTGTCATTCCGAGATTCGGTGGCTCTGGAGAATTCCATTTTCTGGTCTTGCAACAACTTGTTTTATCTGATTGAAAAATTGATCTGTGGGAACCACTGCAGAGATATCGTTCATAGATCATTTCAATTAAGCTGAAAGTATAACTTGTTGCTTTATATTTTGGGTACATACTGAAACTATTTTTTTTCCCAAAGCCTCAAATCCCTGCCCCAGCCCTGCCCACTGGAAATATGTGCACCGCCCATGTGTCCCCGCTCCTAGTTACCAAGATGCCACTCTCATGTGTTTCCTGGGGAAAACACAGGCTGCTTGACAGTTGCTCTGAGCACAGTCCCTCCCGAGTTGTCTTATAACTCCACATGGAATCTTTGTTGGGATTCCAACAAAATCTTCCTAAGTAGGAGAGTTCAAGGATGAGGGAACACTGGGAGGTGAGGCAGTGGGATCAGGACATCATCATACACATGGAGTGCCAGAAGGTACTGCCACCCCAAAGCACGTCTTGGCTGTCCATAATTAAAAGGTGCCCTGCACATCAGGTATCAGGCCACCTCTGAGGAATACCCCCCTTATATCAGGATCCTTACATTGCTTCTACACTATATCTTTACACACATGCATTTGGTGGGGACACCATTCAGTCCATGACAATGGCATGTTTGAGTCCATTGTTGTGACTGTTGATTGTGGGGCCTTCTCGTACTCTAGCACTATACTGGATGCTATTCAGCTGTGCTCCATAGTATTTTGACTGGCTAATTTCTGGAACTTGATCACAAGGCCTTTTTTTCCTAGTCTGTCTTAGTCTAAAAGCTCCACTGAAACCTGTACACCGTGAGTGGCCCTGCTGGTATTTGAAATACTGGGAACATAGCTTCCAGCCTCTCTGCAAAACACAAGCTACCACTGCAAGGCCAACTGTCAAATGCGACCCTGCTATTCATATCTGCTGTTGTTGTGCGGGCTGACTGTGATGAGTGTTTGCAGTAAATAACCTTCAACTTGTAGCTGGAAGCATCAGGGAGCTAAGGGCAGAACAGTGGCAACCTGCCGCTGTGATTATAATGAAACCCCAAGCTAGATGTAATGTAATAGAATTTCACAAGCTTTTGGTATTTCCTGCTATACTCCGCCCTCTAAAAGCATAGCTTTTATGGGACAGCTTTAGGCCAATATCCAAAACCCACTGTTGTGGAATCCATTCTAACTCACAGCAATCCTAGAGGCTTTTCCAAGACAGCAAATCTTCATGGAAGCAAACTGCCTCATCCTTCTCCCATGGTGCAGCTGCTTGGGTAAAATAGCCCTCCTTTTGGTTAGCCCTCTAGTGCTTTAATCACAGCACCACTAGAGCCCCTCATGTGCATATTGTTGGACAAAATATTATTCCTTTAAAGTCTCATCCAGTGCCAAGTGTCTATAAATCCTTTCATTCCAGATTGATTGCCAATTTGTAAATCTCTTCTTTTTATCCTTTTATTGTGATGGGAGTGAAAGTTTACAAAGAGTAAAATCTCTTAAAATGTTAGAAGGAAACCAACCAACCAACAAACAAACAAAAAAAGAGCTCTCAACAGTGCTTCTGCCCTTATCATTCTAGGAGAGACCTTTTTTAGAATCAGGAACCAAAATCAAATTACTAAACCTCAAGTATTATCTCTAGAGGAAAAAAGCAAATGGTTGCAACATCCTGAGACAAAGCAGCTGTTGGCCTTTAAAATCAATACGCATTAAAAATTCAGTCAAGAGAATATTTATAGGTATAATGGAGATGGGGCTGTAAGTCTTAAGAAGCTCTCATTTGCCCATTAACAGTACTCAGTTTAAAATCTTTAATTCTGAGGAAAATCCCTAAAGGACTTTTTCAGCAAGGCTACCTGCATTTCTGATAAACTTCTTTCTAGAAAATATTGTGATTTGTTTAAATAACATTTCAAGTTTCCAAGAAAGTATTTGACCTTTTTTTTTTTTGATGCCACAGGATCAAGCAGGGTTTCGTTCTGTTGTCACGGGGTTGCTGTGAGCCCCAGCTGTCTCAGTGGCACCTAACAATTGTTTTTCCTTCTAACTTTTACTATGTTGGCCATTGTGGTTGTTGTGACCATGCATAGCAAAGCATTCAACAGTTCAGCAGTTCAGGGACAATTTACAATTGAAACTGTTCCTTCATATACAATTTAGGGACATTGAATGGATTGTTGGAGTTAGGCAACCTCCCCCATTCACATGAACTCACTGCCCCTCCAGCTGTTGTCACAATTATAATAGCAGACGTTTGGGGTTGTTTGGAAACTTTTGGGTCTCAGGTTTAGCGTGTGGGACACAGGTTCTGTCCATACAAGGGTGGCCCCACCCTATCCTATGGTGGTGCACAGGGAGAGGAACTTTGAAGACATGCAGCAGCGCCGTGCTCTGCTGGCAGACCCCTTTTGCGAGCTCCCGGGGCCCTTCCCCTGACTTTGGTGTGCCCGCCTTTCTGACAGCAGCACCTGCAGGTCTTCAGAGGTCAGCCCTCAGGTGACTGGAGCGCATCTGCCCCATGTCTGGAGGCAGTCCGTGTCCCTAAGCTCTGTGCTCATCCGCTAACCTAAAGGGTGGCAGTTCCAGCCCACCCAGTTGCACCACAGAAGACAAACCTGGCTACCCTGCTTCCATAAGATCACAACCAGGAAGCCCTTCCTCTGGAGCATAAGGGGACAGAACTGGACAGGATACCGCGAGACAGCAGTGTGATACCGTGAGACCTGCTGCTTTGGCTCCAGTCGTGGCTGCTGAGGGGTCTAACTCACAATCCAAGTCCCCTCCAGGATCAGGCCAGTGGTCGCCTGCTCGCCTTCCTCTCCTGCCCTTTTCACTGCCCCCATCACTTGCTGGCCTCTCCCAGGAGCTTTGAAGCCCTTCCCACACACTCTTGCCTCTGACATTGGTTCAGGGGAGGCCAGCCTGCATGCACGGTGTGGGAGGCTGTGGCTCTGTAGGACTACTCAAAGGGTCTCAGTGGCCCGGTCTGTGGTCAGAAGACGTTGCCTCTGCTCCTGTGCCCTCCTCCTCCTCAGCTCAGTCCACACTGAAGGGTCCCTGAATGATTGTCTGTTCCTCTAGGTGACTCAGAGGCCCAGCTCCCACAAGATGAGGTGTCTCTTCCGAATCAGCTTTGTCCCGAAGGACCCAATTGACCTTTTACGGAGAGACCCAGTCGCTTTTGAGTATCTCTATGTTCAGGTAGGTGGAAACTTAGGGCATGTTTCATGTTCGTGGGGGATAAGTTAACTTTGGTCTTAATCTCATGAATTGAAGGCCTTGTTTATCTTTGTCACTCAAGCTTAATGTCTTCGAAGGTGATTTCTATGGTGCTCTTTTTACTTTTTATTTAGGTATAATCTTACACTTAAAAAAATGATCCAAGGTTAGGACAAGAAATCTTCACCCATTTAACCACTTTTACTTTGTTTCGAATGTGTCAGTTTTCTCACACATACATTTTACACACTATCAGCTCTGAAGGCCTAGTGGTAAGGAGTTGCGCTGCCAACCCAAAGGCAAGTGGTTTGAATCCCCCAGCTGCTCAACAGGAGGGAGATGGGCAGTGTCCTCCCATGTGATTAACTGCGTCTGAAAACACCCTGGAGGGTCAGCTGTTCTGACTCAACAGCACACAACAACAACAACAACAAGGTAATACAGATGGCGAAAACAGCTGCCCACTTCCTGATCACCCTCTCCTGGAGCAGTCGGTGACTTCCAGTCACTGACCTTTTCGGTCATGGCCCATGGCTCTAACCTTAGCACCACCAGAGCTGATTGTGATATATTTGGTGCCTGCCAATGACACGTGTATGTGTCCGCGCACACACACACATTCACCCTCTCAAAACAAACTCCCTGCCATCAATTTGGTTACAGCTCCCAGGGACCCTAGTTACTGAGCACAGTAGAAGTGTCCTCATTGTGTTTCTGAGGCTTTTTGTGTGTAATTGTTCAGAACCATATGAAGGCCATTTTTGCAAATTTTGCCCCTTTACCCATTAATACTTCCGTGTACTTCCAACACTTACTAGAAGCAAGGAATTCAACCTGGATGGATTATCGTTATTTGCTCTGCAGTCCATATTCAAGTTTTAGCTGTTGTCCCTAAAATGTTCATTACATTCATTTTGTTCTAGAACAACAATTCATCCAAGATCTCCATTTTCAGATACTTGTCTCGGTCTTCTGGAATGTTCCTCGGCCCTCCATTGACTCTCGTGACTTGGAGGGCCCTGAGGAGAACTGATGGGCTCTGTGTGGAAGTCTCTCAGTTTTGATTCCTCTGATGTTGTCTGCACGTTAGACTAAAGGGAGGCAGTTTGGGCAGAAAAAGAACTGTGGTGATTTTTGTCTTCGTCAGTGTGTCCTATCAGGAGGAGCATGATGTCCATCTGCCCTCAAAATAGCACAGTCAGCTCTCACCCAGAGCTAAGGCATTCAGTTCCAAATGTCTCTATTCTAAAGTTACTCCTTCTCCATTCATAATTAACATGTAGAGGCTCTCCTGGCAGCTCTCGTTATCCTGGACCTCATCAAACTTTTCCCCAGTAGGTTTCATGATCCTAGACAATCCTTGTCTAAATCCATTATTACTGTGATGGTTCAGAAATGAGGAGTTTTCTTCTTCCATTATTTTGTCTGCATACAGGCTTGGAAGCGGGAGTGGCATCCACTTGCTAAACCACGTGCCTCCAGAAATACTGTGGACTTTGAGAAATGTCAATAGTTGCAGAGGGGCTTCAGGCCTTTTGTTCATATGGTCGCTATGAGTCGTGCTCGACTCGATGACAGTCAACAACAACAACAACATAATAATAATAGTAATAATAATAATAATTAGCACTAAACTGGAAGAATGAACTTTTTCCTTTATTTACTTAGTCATTCACTTATTTGTGTTTTGATTGTTCTGAAATGTTATGGTATTATGATGGTGGAATTCTTCATTTCAAGGAGCTAAGACTTTAAACTAAGGCTTTGCCCAGTACATCTAAACCTGATTCTGGCATCTAATTCTCAGAAATTGAGGCTTCCAGGAATGAATATTTGGCAGCATTATTTTTTTCTATTTTTAATTTTTCTCATTAATGCTAATGAACATTTAGAGGGACTTTGGATTTCCATTCATTCATTGTTGAATTTTTCTCCCTGCCCACCCCGACTCCCCCCCAGTTTGCTCTTCTCTTTGAAAAGTACAAACAATTTCTTTCATTGGTATACAGTCCCCCCGCCCCAGCTTAATTTTTCTTTTCTTCAATGGCAAGATTCCAGTTTGTTCTTTAGGAGACATTCCTCTATTTTTATAAAGCTACTTCCCATTACTCCCACTTAAATTTCCAGGATGGTCCCTTGAAACAGTAAGAGCTCTCTTCCCTAGTGTTTAAACATCTAGCTTCAGAACTACCTTGCCCTAAAAAAAAAAAAGCAAAGGTAATACAGAAAGAACATGCTCTTTTGAGCCGGCCATCCCTGCATGAGGTAACCTCACAGGAGCTTCCAGTAGAAAAGGAGAAGCAAAGAAATGGGGAGGAGACAAAAGAAACCCTTGTGAACTTTGGGTGATTAATAAACTGGCATTTATTTCACTCTTCTCAGTATTTTGTGATATATTTGAAAGCTTTTGTAATCTTTAAGAAGTGGAGTAGGAGGAGGAAGTAGATGGAAAGACCTGTAGGCAAGAGATGTGATAGGTTAGAAATGATGATATGAAGTGCCAGCGAGCCCTGAAATTGAGTCCAATAAAAAAAAAAGAAGAAGAGAACCTCTTCTAACATTCTGGGAGATGCAGGCATTCAGGGAATGGCTGTTTAAACATTCTCCACTTTAGTGAGTTTGGGAAGAGACTGTCATATTTACAGCTCAGTGGGATGATAAATGTTCATGCCGAGCACCCTGAGACTTCCCAGAAAGGCAGTCCTCCTCAGAAAGCCCTGCTCAGTGTGAGTAACGAATCTTGGAGAGCTTTCTAGAAAGTGTTCCACCAAGCACAGTGAAATCATCACTAGCTGGGTTCTCAAAGTGTTTCAGTTCGGCTGTCTGAACCCCTCACTTGTCTGCAGTAGCCCCTTTTCTCCAGCGGGTAACCCAGACGTCAAGGCATGCTGGGACTAGCCTGAGCTGCAGCCGAACCGTGGGTGCCCTTTCCCCACGTCCTCCCCGAAGCACCCCGAGGGTCCTCCCTGCACTGTGCACTGTGTCCTGTGCTGATTAGCCTGGTTGCTGTACATAGTTCTAGGTGCCAGTCCGTGTGTGAGTGGAGACAATGAGGTGCATTCAGCTGCCATCCTGTAGGATTATAGGCCCAGCTCTTTAACAGGATGATGCTTTAAAACCATTTTGCTCCTGAGTCTCTGTGAAACATCACAACAAGCCCTTAGCAATCTTTAAAAGAAGTATGTGGTTGGGCTTGTCTCGGGGAGGGGTGACCTCTAAAGCAGACAGAGTGCAGCTAAGTACAGTTCTATGTGAGGTGTGTCTGCTCCTTCCTGTCAGATGGAGTTGATGGAGATGGCTCTTCTGTCAAAGGACACAGCTGTTATACCCAAGAGACTGGTCTTGGAATTGGAAAAACCTGTCTGGAGATGTTGCCTGAGCATATGTGTGCTTCTTTGCATTGGGGCTGTGTGGCAGGTGGAATAGCCACCTCCTTGTGGGGACTGGGGGTGGCAGAGAGGGGAATGGAAAGCCAGGAACGGTGGGGGACAGAAACCAACATCAAGTTACTGTCATCTTATGTCCACTACTGTGAATATGGAATCCAAATTTCTTTGCCCCAGACGCACCACTTCTAAATGCTTTGGATCACAGAATGTGTGAAAAACCTAAAATAGCATTATAAATAATAATTCATAATATGAACCATAGATCTGCAAATGGTACCTGAATGTTACTGTGGCTTTAAGGTACAATAAAAGTAAATTGTAACTGCTCTTAGGCGCCACTGAGTCAGCTTCTACAATGACCCTGTCTGTGTACAACAGGCAGAATGCCTCCCCTGTCCTGCTCTGTCCTCACAATTGTTACAGCCACTGTGTTGGTCCATCTCCTTTTCATTAACCTTCTAGTTTCTGAAGAATTATGTCTTTTCCAGGGCCTGGCCCTTCCTGGTGAGGTGAATGTGAGACAGAGTTTCACCATATCTGCTTCTAAGGAGCAGTCTGGCTTCACCTCTTCCAAAACAAATTGGTGTAGTCTGTTCTTCTCTAACTCCACAATTCAAAGGCATCAGTTCTTCTTCCGGTTCACTTTTCTTCGTTGCTAAACTTTCACATGCATATGAAGCAATTGAAGATACCCTGGCTTGAATCAGGTACACCTTAGTCTTTAAATGGATATCCTTGCTCTTCAGCATTTTAAAGAAGTCCTTGACAGCAGATTTGCCCAGTGTAATATGTCTTTTGATTTCTTGACTTCTCCTTCCATGACTGTTGGTGTTAAATGCCATTAAATATGACTCATACCGACCCTATGAACAATAGATTTGAACTCAGTCCTATCCTGTGCTGTCCTCATCAGCCTCTACACACTTGAGTCCATTGCTGCAGTCCAAGACCCAATCCATCTCATTGAGGGTCTTTCTCTCCTTCGCTGACCTTTCCAAGCATCATATCCAAGGAGTAGCCTCTCTTAACAGCATGTCCAAACTATGTGAGATGAAGCTTCACCATCTTTGCTTCCAAGGAGCACATTCTCCAAGACATATCTGTTCTTTTGACAGTCCATGGTATATTCAGTAAAATTCAACTGTATTCTTTCTTATATCACTTCTATTCACTGTCCAGCTCAAAATTGCATAGCAGGTAGTTTGAAACACTGTGGCTTGAATCAGATGCCTCTTAGTCTTTAAACTGACATCATTGCTCATCAGGACCCCAGAAAGACCTCTGACAGCAGACTTTCCCCAGTGCTATACATCTCCTGACCTCCTGACTGCTGATACTAAGAGTGTTAACTGTTCCAGATCCAAGCAAGATAAAATTGTCGCAATTTCAATCTTTTCTCCATCTGTTGGTCCAGTGGTGAGGATTTAGATATAAAATCACATTGTTGTTGTTATGTGCTGTTGATTCGCCTGTGACTCATAGAAACCCTCAAATGGACCTCTTGGCCTTCTAATGAGGATAGTAATCACTGACTAGGTGAACCATGAAGATGAAACTGGTCTCAAAAGTGATAATATATATTCATCTCTGAGTCATTAATGGACCCTAACACAGAACATTTTAACAGTAAATCTTAGTCATCTCTTGTTGCTGGTATGTGCCTGTGGATGGTAGATTAGATTTAGCCATCTGGGGCTGCTTCCCCCCTCTTGTTGTTATGTGCCATCAAGTCGCCAGTGACTCAGAACAAGGGCATGTAAAATAGCTCTGAAGCCTGCCCTGGCCTGAGCCAGTCTCACTCACACCGGCCCCTGTTACCTCAGTTACTGTGTCAATCCGTCTTATCCGGAGTCTTCCCCTCCTGCTCTGTCCCTCTACCCTTCCAAGCATAATGTCCTTCTCTAAGGACTGGTCTCTCCTGCCACAAGCCCAAAGTATGTGAGAAGGAGCTTCAAAATCCTTGCCTCACCGTCTCTAGGACAGACGTGTTTGTTCTTTTGGCAGTCCGTGGTATGTTCAATACTCTTGTCCTGCACCACAATTCAAAGTGTCATTGATTCTTCTTCTGTCATCCTTAGTCATAGTCCAGCTTTCAGATGTGTAGCAAGTAATTGCAAAGGCCATGGCCTGGATCAGACACACCTTAGTCTCTAGACTAACATTGTTGCTGCCGAGTGAACGTCTCTCTCTCCACTGTCTATTCAGAAAGAATGTGTTCTACCAAGTAGTAGAATAATTCCTGAAAGGCTACAAAATCATTTCCAACACGTTGGCACTCTTGGCTTCCTTTTGACCGTGGAACATGTCCCTTGTAAATGAGCTTTCTCTAGGCTTAAAGCAGGCCCTGCTGCGATGTGTATTTAGCAAAACAATAACTGCCATTAGCTTGTGTAACTGTATTTTAAGAAATGTACTTGAGGGTAATAAAAGCATGATTAATACTAAAAATATATATCATTCCAGCTTCACACTAATTCTCCAGGATCAGTCTGAACTCCTTACATAATATAATTAGCTGACTGAACTAATCACCTTGTCAAAAATTTCATCCAGAAGTCTGCTGAAATACAAGGGGTAAAATGTCCCCATCACGCCTCTCAGGAGGTTGGAAGTGATGGCTACCTCGAGGGAGCACATGCTGTGGGATGAAACAGCCCTCCTCTGGGAGTCACAGAGACCTATGGAGCTAGCTTCCTTACCCTGTTTTTTCAAAAAAAGAAACTGAGACTCATGAAAGGCCATGTCCGAGGCCACTTACTTAGGATGCACCAGAACCTCCAGTCAAAGTGGTAGGTTTGGCCTATAAATTCTCTACTTAAATCCCCTTTCCAGTCCAGCTTGCAATCGCAGGCATAGAAGAAAGTGACTTACCAAAAAAATGGCTTGTCACAGAGGTGATTTCTCAAGTGCCTAGCACAGTGTCCCGTGGTTTCCTCTCACTCATCCCTTCTAGAATTCTACAGGATACCCCTGTCTGGACCTTTGCTGTCTTCGTGCCCATTCTGGGCATCCCCAAGTACAGGGGAAGAGCTGGTGAACCCAACCAAGACTGGCCAGAGAAAATGGCTGACCCTCGATGAGATGGATCGATTCTGTGAGTGGAGTGGTGGGAATGAATGTGTTTGAGAAGGCGAGGTTGGCACAGGAAAGAACGACATTTAGGACTCTTGTACATAGGGTCGCTATGAGTCGCAAACGACTCGATGGCACATAACAACAACAACAACAACAACTCATTCAGATGGCCACATCTCCGCCATCAGGACAGACTTGCTTCCATCAAGGACTACTTGTGCTATCCAGAGAGGTTTGAGATGCTTAAAGTCATTGGCAGGCTGGCAGGACAGACAAAACTATTTCATTCTGAAGCCTGGACCAGAAGGCATGTATCCGCAGCATGTGGTTACAGAAGGGACATTGTCCGCCGCCTGCACCATGCCTGCTCGGATGCAGGGATGAGCATCATTAGCCCAAGCATAATGGGGTGCGTGGCCCCCCCATGGTAGTCAAGGCAGTAGAGGAAGGGCTTTTAAAACAAGGGCTTGTCTTGGGAAGGAAGCCATTGAATCCTGAGGGAGTTTTCCACTTGAAATCTCCTTGGGACAAGGCGAGGAATAGAGGAGTAAAGGGAGGGAGAACGGAGTGTCATATTGCATAGTCTCCCACTCCAACACAAGAGCCACCCTGCAGGTACCTTCAGCTCGCGCTTTGCGTGCAGGGAACCCACTGCCACCATCACCCCCACCCCACCCAGGTGGGTATCATGCTGCCCCGCATGCCCTCCTGCACTCTGTTTAGCCCACCACAAGGTAAGTGTCTCAACTTTTAGAGATGAACTCATGGAAGCCTGAGGCTGAGGCGTGTTTGGGGAAGCAGGAGGATGAAAGAAATGCATCTGTTTCAGGCATTTCCTTTACAGAGTGTCAGAAACCCAGGGACACAGTACTCCATGCGCATGCGCATCCGGCCCAGCCTCGCTTCACCGGAGGGAATTCCTGTGAATCCCCATTGTAGAGATGAACAAGCTGAGATCCCAAGAATAAAAGCAAAGTGATTTCAGGTTAGGTGTACCTGTAATAGTGGGCAAAGCCAGGGGGTGAGTGTGACTGCAGGGCTGCTGCACTGATAACTGCCTTCTGGAATCTTCCTTGTGACAACAAGAGGAGGAGGAGGAAGAAGAGATTGACATCAGGGCTGACAGGACCTAACACAATCTGTTGCTCAGAGAGCGAGCTTTTTAAAGACTTTACATTGTTCACGAGCTTAATCCTTACCACAGGCCCATAGAGCGGGTTACTCCTGTTTTACAGAAGAGGAAACTGAGGCCCCGAACTATTAAGTGACTCGCCCAAGGGCACGTCCCTGTGAAGTGGGAGCAGTAGATTCGAACCTGGGAGTCTAGCCCCAGCAGCCTATTGGCAGAATAGTTTTGTTTATTACTCTTCGTTTGCAGCACCTGTGTTTGGAACTTTTATGCCCAAATTCTTAATTATTTTAACGAAAAGCAAAATATTTAAATAGCAGCTCGGGTATGAATGCTAATGTTTTGTGTGGCCCCCGTGTTTGTGCGTGCAATTAAATGCTGACTCGGTTCCAAGAAACCGAGTGGAAACATTGCTGTATTTAGCCTCCTTGCCTTTGAAAAGAAGGTGGGAAAGCTTGTCACCTGCTCCTCGGCGGCAGCGCGGCGCCAGCCCATTTTTTAACTCGCTCTGCCCTCTGCTGGTCTCTTTGCAGAGCTGCAACGATGTCGTCCAAGAGCGTTTCGGGCCGGAGCTGAAATACGACATCGCCCTGCGGCTGGCGGCGTTGCAGATGTACATTGCCACCGTTACCACCAAGCAGACCCAGAAAATCTCCCTCAAATACATCGAGTAGGTGTCGGCTTCCAGCGCCATTCGCTGGAGTTTCTTGCTGAGCTTGTTTTGTAGTAGGATATTTGTAAACAAGAAACCAAATTTTCTAAAAGCATGTTCATTTTAGATGGCTTCACGTTACTTTCATACCAAACTCTCTAAGAGTTGCAGTCGCAATGGGAGTCATATTGAAAACAATCCATGGGTTTTTTTTTTTCAAATCCCAGAGGGACTTGGTTCTAAGACAAATATTAATATCGGTGTTTTTCAGCCACTGGCCTCTAGTCGTCTAAGATAAATAGCACTGCAGCTCCATTTAAGTAGCACTGTACCTCCATTTTGTCCATGAGTAAACTAAGGCACTGAACGCTTCCATAAACTGAGCCCCACAGCTATTAACTAGAGGGGTCAAGATTCCAACAGGTGACTCCCCGTTGTGTAGGTGATCATTTGAAGCACTGATGTTTGGAAGGTGGTCTGTGTGGTTTGAGATCACTTTGAAATCATCAGAATGCAGTAGAAAAGGTCGACGAGTGCTCAGTCTTCATCAGAAAAGGGAGAGATTTGTAATTAAGAACCCTGCAGCAGCAGAGAAGGCTGCCACACAGTTGAACTTGGCTTTAGGGAGAGTATCACATTTGAAAGATGCAGATGGCTTGTTTTGCTGGGCACCCCATTTAATAGCATCAGCACCTCTCTGTGGCCAAAGAGGATCCCTTCTGCTTAGCAGAAGCAGTTTGTGTGGCCTTCACTCCATCACTGCCTCTTCCCCTCCAATAACCTAAACTCCTCACCCATAAATCCTGGCATTTTAGAAAGCGGTCAGGGTAACCCAAACCAACTTTCTAACAGTTTAAAATGCCTATCCCTTCCTGCTACCTGTGTCCACATTTTACTAGGTATAATATTGGAATATGAGAGACTCAAAAAGTCCTATAAGAGGAATATTATGAGTAGATACTAATATCACTGCACTGTGCTTAAGAAAAGTGTTGAAACAACAAATGTTTTATTGCAGAAATATTTCTCTGTCTCTCTGTCTCTCTCTCTCTCTCTCTCTCTCACACACACACACACACACACACACACACACACACATCAGAGATAACTAATTACTAAGAATCTTGCAGGGTCTATGAAACTCTTCTCCTGACGACATGTATTTAGCCAACAAATGGTAACTGACTATTCTATATGTAATGATGCCAGGACAGTAGAAAGTGTTAGTATTGTAAATTATCACCCTGAGCATTGAGGAAACTTGGAAAGACAACCTATGGAGCTAAGAGAAATCATGAGTTAAGATAATGATACAAGTAGAATTATAAGGAGGGCCAAATAAAGGGCAGAGACCTTAAGAATGAGTGACAAGAAAACCTGAATGAGCAAGTGGAGGACAATGTCTGACTCCCCTGCTTTGGAGAAGACCTGGGAAAAAGAGAACTAACCAGAATCTTCTGGAAGGTCTTCAGATAATTTGAAGGACCCTGGTTGGGTACATGCCAAACAAACATAGAATTTTCTAGACTTCAAATGATTTGATCTTAGCACAGTAGCCATTGCTTGGGGAAGGTTCTGCTAGGAAAATATATCCAGCCCAGTCCCATATGTCGGTTTCTTTCTTTTACGGTCACACCTGTGAGGGATTTTTGCCTCTTCTGTCAGTATCAGCTACATTACAGAGTCATCAACCGCATTCTTGGCTCCACACCGGAAGCACCAAACCCAAGAAATAATGATAGGAGGGGTCCAAGAAATATTGATGGAAACAGTTGGGCAAAGATGAACTGACAGGGAAGACTCACTGCTGAGTGAGAAGCTGGAGGGTGGCTTGGTGGCCTAACGGAGCTGGAGCTGGTCTTCTAGAGAACGGAGAGGGTGTAGGGCAGGTGTGCGGGGACGGGAAGAGATAAAAATGGGCATAGACAAGGGGAGAGAAGTTGATGTCAGAGTTGCAAACCCAGATGGTTGCATAAATGATAAGAGATGTAGAGATGGGTTTGACAAAGTATCGCCTCTCTAATTTCCACTGGTCCCCAATGCCTTGTTAGCCTTCTCTCGAGAGAGTGAGGAATAGATTTCTTTTTATGTGCAAGCATATGTATTAATGATCAAATGGTATGTTTTCTGAGTGTAAATTAAAAATTATTTCCCTAATTGGGGACTTGTCTGCATTCCCTGCCTTACCAAGGGTTCATTTGTTACCACAAACATCAGAGCGCCATTTTGCCTTAGATAACTAATCATCACAAGAATGTGAAATTAAAGATGCGCTCTTTATTGCAGGAAAGAATGGGGATTAGAGACTTTTCTTCCTTCTGCTGTGCTGCAGAGCATGAAAGAGAAGAACATAAAGAAAGCACTTTCACACCTTGTCAAAGCAAATCAAAACTTGGTACCACCGGGTAAAAAGGTATTGCATTTGCATCTTAATAGAAAATAGATGTTAAAGAGAGAGACTTGCATGCATTTTTGAAAATGTTTAAAATTAGCCTGTGGGTAAAAGACTTAGCACCATATTTCCAGAAGCAGTAGCGCTGTGTAACTTTTTTTAAAGTATGAATGCGTTTCTAAGACGAATGAAAATAAGTACCCTTGTGGAAACATATTTCTTTCTTGCAAGCTATTGACTCCTACCTGTGTTGGGCTTGTGTTGTCAGGAGATGCTGGTGTAGCCTGGTAGTTAGAGGAGAGAAGTACAAGCTATTTTTTTTTCTTTTATATTGCTTTGCTTACAAAGTTTGTATACATTGTGCTTCACACTATTCTTCAGTCATATTGTGTTTCATACAATCATTCCCCTGCATTATGTTTTCCAAAATTCATCACCATTGGACCTTGCCCATCATTACCCAATCTTTTCAGGTCCCTGTGGGATCCATCCCATTTCCTTCACCCCCTCCCTTCATCCACCAGAGTGTGCAACCTATGGTTTTGCTCCAACCCATCCTCACTCCTCTCCTCCCCTTTCCCCCCTTGGGGCCCCACACGTGCTTTACTAGTTATCCTTTCTTTTCTTTTGCTTTTTTTTTTTACAGTAGTGGTCTTGTGCAGTATTTGTCCTCATGAGACAAATTAGTTCACTCAGAATAATGCTCTGCAGCCTTTCCCCAAGTTACATAATATTTTTCAAAATCATTATTCCTGAGTGCTGCATGGTATTCCATTGTGTAAATAAATGGACCACAATTTTTCAGTCCATTTGGTTGTAGTTGGACATTTGAGCTGTTTCCATGATTTGGTGATGATTAATAACACTGCTATGAACATTGGTGTACAAATCTCCATTTGTGTCTCAATTCTAATTTCCTTGGGGTGTATTCCTACTAGTGGAATAGCTGAGTCATACAGAGTTTCTATGTTCAGCTTTTCGAGGAAATGCCAAACTGCCTTCCAGAGTGGTTGTACCATTTTACACTCTCACCAACAGCATATGTGTGAGTTCCCACCTTTCCACATCCTCTCCAACATTTATTTCTTGCTGCCCTGTTAAACTTGGCCACTGCTAATGGAGAGAGATGGTTTCTCATTGTGGTTTTGATTTGCATCTCTCTCATTGCCAGTGACTTGGAGCATTTCTTCATATGTCTGTTGGGCATCCAAATGTCTTCCTCTGTGTAAAAGTCTTTCCATCTCTTTTGTCCATTTTGTAATTGTGCCATCAGCCTTTTTCTCATGGAGACCCAGGAGTATACTGTAAACTTTTGTTATGAGACCCTTGTCTGAGATGGTATTGCTAAATGTTTTCTCCCAGCCAGTAGGGTTTGTTTTATTTTTTACCCTGTTGGGAAAAAAAAAGGTTTTTCTGAGAACAGAGATCTTTATCTTTAGAAGGTCCTATTCATCAATTTTATCCTTTTCAGATTGTGCCTTTCTGGCTGTATTTGGCAGTCTCTTTATACCGTAGACTAGGCCTTTTAAGGAGAATTGCATGCTATTTTTATATCTCCATCATGCTCTCGCTTGCCACCCAGGCCCCTGCAAGGTACTAAAGAGTCCATGCAGACAGGATGGCACCTTCACTGAAGCTTTTAGTTTTGGGAAGCAGATCTTTCTTCTCTGTGTGGACAATCTCTTCCCATGCGTTGCAAACCTAATGGAGGGTTAGCTATGAGTCAGTTCTGACTTGACAACAAGGACTTTGAGTTTGGGGTCCCCCCCGCCACCCTGTCTGTTGTAGGATGGTTAGCAGCATCCCTGGTCTCTACTGTCTCCTGGGTGTGACCACCAGCTATATCTCCAGACCCTACCAGATGCTCTTTGGGGGAAGGGGGACAACATCCCTGCTGGTTGAGAACCATTGAATACATCATACTCTTTGGAGGAGTGAGTTTAAATTATTTCCTTCATTCACCATAAGTGCTAAAATCTCCTTTCTTTAGTAAGTATAAGAAGCATACAGAGAACATGTTAAAAGAAGCTGTTGGTCAGAGGAAAGAGGTATGTTGGTTTATAGGTAATGAAAAGCAAAGCATTTTGCGAAGCAGAAAGAAAAGCAGTATTAAAATACTGGGCCTGTCACAACCCAATAACACTTCGCAGTTGCCTCTGACCTTGGAGGCTTTGGAGACTGTAATAGAAGTCACTGTTTGTTTTGGTGTTGGTGTCAGATGTTAGGTCCTTGTCACCGGCTTATTTGCCTCTCCCTCCCCCTTGCCTTGGTCTTTCTCTGGCAAACTTACCAGGTTCTACCCACTGCCAACCACCTGTGACTTCCCGATTTCACGGGGATGGTGCCCCAGATCACAGTGAGCAGTCCAGCATCAACGTTTTCTAAGTGTCATTTCTTGTTTCCCCCTTGGCTAATTCCTGGTAAATGAGGTGATTTCCACCCCCTTCCCCCAAGCCTGGACTGCTGGATCTTATCATAATTTGGATAAGTGCTGTCAAATCTACCTACCTATCTATCTATCTATCTATCTATCTATCTATCTATCTATCTATCTATCTATCATCTATCTATCACCTATCTATCATATTCACATCTTCTAACCAAAAGTGAGTGAGTGGTTTGCTTTGAAATCAGTCTGGACTGATCAGAGAGCTCACCTCCTTGAAAAATTCTAAAGACTTGACAGAACCTGAGAAGGGAGGTACAAGAGCCTGTGTGAAGGCCTTCTGTAGGCTGCGGGTGTAATACAGGCAGTCCCCGGCTTACGAAAGAAATCAGTTCCTAAATGTTTCTTCAAAGCGAATGTGTAGGTAAGTCCAAAAAGGTGCATATAGTTCTTGTTTAGTTGTTACTTTAGGGCAGGAGAAGAATAGTCCTGCTTTAGGACAGTCCTGGTGGTGCATATTCAGCTACTAACCACATGGTTGGTGGTTCAAATCCATCAGCTATTCCATGTGAGAACCATGAGGTGAATGGCTTCTGTGAAGTTCTATAGCCTCGAAAACCCTATGGGCAGTTCTCCTCTGTCCTCTACGGAGTTCTAGCGGCTGATTAGACAACTGCAATCCCAAAGGCACATGGTTCAAATTCACCAGTTGCTCTGTGGGAGGACGGGAAATGCCCTCCCGTGTGATTTACTGCCTCTGAAAACCCACTGGAGGCTCAGCTCTAGGTTGGTTCTGATTTGATGGTACACAACTAACAACGATGGCTCAGTGTTCAGGAGTTGTGCTACCAGCCAAAAGGCATGCAGATCTAATCTACTAGCTGTTTCGTGTGAGACAAGGTCGCCAGTCTCTTTCTCCTGCAATTGACTGCCTCAGAAAAGCCACTGGAGGCTCAGCGTTGAGTCTTTTCTCATTTGAAGGTACATAACAACCACAGACCTGTCTTCACAGGGTCACTGTGAGTTGAAATCAAGTCAGTGGTAGTGGGCTTAGGGTTTTGTTTGTGTTGATTCATGAAAGAAAAGACTCAAAACCCTTTCCCATTAATTGAAAGCTGTGAAGGTGATTATGAGGAAGAATTTGTTGCAAGAAGGGGTGGGTTCTATCAAGTGTTTCAGAGTAAGGACCCGTTTTGGTAACATCAAGGGAAAGTATGAGTTGTCCACAAAGGTGATGTTCGTAACCCAGGGACTTACCGCGTTTAAAGCAGCTCCCACAATCTGTGCATACTGGTAGGTCCTCCTCCATCACCTATGGGAGTTGTGGCAAAGCCTCATTTTGTCCCTAACTGCAATGGAAAAGCACCAGTTGCCTCTTGAAGTTTTCCTTTGAATGTTTTTTGTAATTATCTGTTGTTGAGTGTTCTGATCGAACATCCATACATAGGAGTCCTCTCTAAAGGTTCCCCTGAATAAATAGAATTTTAACCTTATTTTCACATTGTAGTCCTTCATCAGGAAACCAGTTAAATACCTAGCAATTTCCTTCCCTTCCTGGTGCAGGGCCCATCTCGTCCACAGCAGAATGATCCTTCTTTTTGCCCTGGTTTTTAGCTTGTCTCCAGCTCAGTGGTACCCAATGGGTTTCTTTTCTCTCCTCAGCTCTCTGCGCTGCAAGCCAAGGTCCATTACCTCAAGTTCCTCAGTGACCTTCGATTGTACGGGGGCCGCGTGTTCAAGGCAACGTTAGTGGTAATTTCACTGTCTTGCTTTTTTTCCCCCCCCAAAGGCCACAGAGGCCTGCAAAATGTCACTGCCTGGGTGGTTTCCAGTGCGCTGCCTCTGATGGCAAAGACAAATCAGCTGTGACGTTGTTCCAGCCTTTGTTTCTAATTGGCTTCACCAGGCTCAAAATATCAGTAGGAATGCTGGGCTCTTAGCTAGTGGCCTGCTGAACACCCCAGACAAAGAAATCTGAAGAACCAGGAGACTGACAGCGCTGGCTGCACAAGTGGCCTCCTTGTAAACCGTCGAGTCAAAAGTTGCTCTCACATTTAAAAAGTAGTCACACTCACTTCCAAGAGTCTCCTGTGATTAGAGATAGACTATGTACAGTGACAATATCTTTCGACTTCATTCAGGGCGCTCACATACCTGGTCATTTGGGACATTCAAAGCTGTTGCCCACCCCCGCCTCCAGATCCTATGGTCTGTTTTCCAGTTATTGGGTTTCAACAAACTTAATCCATGATTTCTTGACCATGGCTTATAGTTTTATTATGTAAATATACTCAAAAGTCATATTTTCAAACTATTAAGGTAAATGAGGCTGAAAATCACCTCTTGACATATTAGGTGATATGCATAGTGTACACATGGGTGCACTATGGAACTTTTTACATAATTTTGCCATTTTTCCTACTATATGTGTGTGGGTATTATTTTTGTGAGCATGCTATTTGCAGAAAAATACAGTGAATAAGATGACATATACTCATAAAAAAACTTTGAAGATCTCTAAAAGCATAATAAAATATAAGGTATATTAAGCCTTCTGCAGAATCATTAGCCCAAGATTTCTAGAATGCATAGCCTTGAATCCATAAATTCGTAAGAAGGAAAGAAATTAAAGGCTAGAGGCTGGTATAACAAAGCCTACACATAAAGGCCACACACTCGCAGCATTAGAGGCTGGAGGACAGTCAGACCTTAAGCGTTAGCTGAAAAATCTTGTTAAAACCCAGTAGATGTGGGGTGGGGATGCAAATACTCCATGCGTAGGTCAAACCAGAATGAGCTGGTTCCAAGCCCTTAGCACCGTATAATAGGCCCCCTAGTAACACAGCAATCAGCTGCTAACCCAAAGGGCACTCATTCCAAGTCACCCCAGTGCCTCTGCCAGAGAAATGTCCTGACAAGCTACTCCAAGAAAAAGTTGCTGTTGTTGTTGTTGGCTGACACTGATTCAACTGCAACTCATGACGACCCTGTGAACAACAGGGATCTGAATCTTGCCCTGTCCTCACAATCTCGCTCATCCTCGAGCCCACTCTATTACTGTCACTCCTTCAGTCTCTCTTGTTGACAGTCTTCTCCTCTGTCTGTGACCCTCCACCTTTCCTTCCTGACAACACGACTCTCAGGCTAGGGAGTCACAGGGGTCAGCGCTCCTCTGTCCTATAGAGTCCCTGTGAGTGAGTGGGAATCGACTCGTCAGCTCTCAACAACAGCAAACTAAACCCACAGAGACGTGATCACGAAAGTGCAGATCTTAAGAGAACAGGCTCTCTGGGCCAAGTTTGCATGGGTCTAAGGTCAGAGGTCCAGTCTGCTCATCTTTTGCCCATGGCCCTTTCCCAGCAGGCAGAAAAGCGCTCAGAAGTGACTCTCCTGGTTGGGCCCCGGTACGGCATCAGCCACGTCATCAACACTAAAACCAATCTGGTGGCTCTTCTGGCTGACTTCAGCCACGTCAACAGAATCGAAATGTTTACGGAAGAGGAGAACTTGGTGAGGGTGGAGCTCCATGTGCTAGATGTAAAGGTAAGATTTTGGGGCCGTGACACATGACAAGCCTATTTCTGATAATATTGCTGATGTCCATAAAGCAGGTGAAATTGCAAGATGGATCCAAGTCTGGTCCGAGGGCCCTAGTCCTCACGAAGTAGCTGTGTGGTTTGCAGTTTACTACACTTCTCTGGGTGCAGTATCTGCATTTACACAATAAAAGCTAATTTTGGACATTTCTAAGGTCCCTATGGCTCTAGGATGCTTGTATATGTATAGATGTGCTGTGGTTATGTACTGGTAAATCAGAACCGACTCACAGCTGACCCTCCAGCAGGTTTTCAGAGGCTGTAAATTGCACAGGAGGAGATTGCCCAGCTTTCTCCCATGGAGCAGCTGGTGGAGTTGAACCGTGCGCCTTTGGGTTATTGGCCCAACTCCTTACAGAGTGAGAGGAGGGGAGATTTTCCCTAACTAACTTTCTACGATATGAGAGTCTCATCCAGAGAGTTCTTGCAGAGAGTTGAGCAGCTAACTCAAAGGCTCCGTGTGTCCGACAGTTCAAATCCACCAGCAGCACTGGAGGAGGAAGGTTGGCGAGGCTCTTCCCATTTCAGTTTCCAGCTTCTGAAACTGATGGAGGTTTACTGTGAATCGGACCCAGGATTGAGTTGGTGGGTGAACTCTCTTTAGAATTCCCATTTCCTTCTGTTTGATTTGGTCCATACAGATTTATCCTCGAGCAAACACTGATTATTTTAGGCTTGTTTTCTCAGCTCCGAGGGAGAAGGATCTCCTTCCGTGCCATTTACTGCCTCTGAAAACCTGCTGGAGGGTCAGCTATGAGTCGGTTCTGACTCAGTGGTACATACAACAGTCTTGTCACTAGAGTTCCCAGATGATGTAAACAAGTGTTCTCAGCTGCTCACTGAGAAGGTGGTTCAAGTCCATCCAGAGGTTTGGGATAGGTAGTTAGAGTCTACCAGGTTTGATGTTAAACTTGGCCAGTGCCCTGCACCTGGGAGTGAAAACAAGAGACCTGTTGTCTCGTGGTTTCTCTTGCTTGAGAGACTTCCATGTCTCTCCCTCACTGTCTTGCTTTTTAAAGAAGAGCACATCAACAAAAGCATCCCTAACTGAATGGAAATAATTGCTTCAATCAAACACCTCCATCGCCACATTCCCAAGATCATGTTCAATTACATGATGACCGCATTACCTACAGAACGTTTAACAGGCTTCTCTTCTTCCATCTCTGTTTTACCTTCCTGTAAATTGACAGCTTTAAAACATCTTTCTGAACCGTTTTGACCCTGTTAGTTTAGTCATAGCAGCAATTTCCACTTGATTTTTACTTCTCTTCAACACTAATTTTCACTGTGAGCTCCAAACTTAATCTTCCTGCCTTCTTCAGATTATAAGTTCATATCCAACAATGAATTTTTTTAAATTTTTTTACAATGAATTTTTTTAACTACCATTCTTTAAAATGATAACTATTTGAGAGTTAGCCAAACTTTTTTCAATTTATATTTGGGTTGTGGGTTTTTTTGGGGGTTGCCCCCCCCTTATTCTAATATGACTTGAAAGAGATTTAAAATGTCAGGCTTTCAAAATGGTGTCTCCTTAATGTCTTTCTAGTAAAGTGTTCTGAGTCATGTCTGGCTTTTAGCCCTCACATATAGTTCTCCAGTGAGGTATTTGCCCAATAGCTTCCTTTGTTTGGATTTCATAAGCATAAATGCAGCTGTTGACATTTGAGGGAGGTTGATAAGGATGGGTGGATGCTTTTAACCAAAACATTCTTTTTTGTGTGTAGCCCATCACCCTCCTGATGGAACCATCAGATGCCATGAACTTGGCCTGCCTGACAGCAGGATATTACCGACTCCTTGTGGATTCCAGAAGATCGATATTTAACATGGCTAACAAGAAGAACAATACAGGGACCCAGGAAACAGGTATCTTCCCCTGAGCCAGTAAAGCAATCACCCCTCTCTCACACCCCAGTGGAAAGCAATAAATAGGAAAGAGTAGAAATAACTTGGAAATGGAAAGAATAGGAAATAATTTTTCTTCAAGTTTCAGACTGCATCCCCAAAAGATCTAGGGTCCAAAATGTAACACAGAAGCCATCAAATATTTGTTGTAATGGAACATAATTTTTAAAAGGGAAATTGCTGACTTCCCACAGGGAAGTCACGAGGAGATGACCGGGAGTGTACTGACTCCAAAAGCTTGTGCCTTTGTACCCGAAGCTAGGCCACCTGAGCACCTACCCCTGCGGCCAGAACTTCTTTCCAGATCCTTCCAATAGGAGAAAGGAGATATTGCTCGTGCTTGGACTTGGATGTTTTAGCGGAGAAGTCCTCCACCCCGCAGCCATCTTGCTTTGGCAGGAGCAATGTCACAATGGCCAAGGCATCAGATGATTCCCTTCAGTCACTTGACAGAACAAACAGCCGCACAGTAATGGGGAGGAGCACATGACTGATTAAATTGGTCATTTCTTCCAGGGAAGCTAGTTTTCATTTGTTCTAAGGTTGTTACTTTTTGTTCAGTGTTGGAACATCTTGTTCTGTCTACAGGGGACAGGTCAGGAATATGATGGGAAGCAAAGAGGGAGGAGCCGTATTCAAGGCAGACCAGTGACTCCTTAAGATATGACAATCTTGCTCCCACCGATAATTTTAAAGAAAACGAATCAGAATCGTAACAAATGTTAATCATCTTTGTTTCTAAAGAGAGGACAAAAGGAGAAGGAAAAAGAAGGGAAGGAGAATTCTTTCTCTTAAACTTAATACAAAACAAAAATGTATGTAGGTACACATAAGAAGCTCCGGTGGTACAGTGATTGAATCACTTGGTGGCTAGTCAAAACATTCAGCCAGTAAAACCCACCCACCAGGAAAAAGATGTGGCCGTCTGCTTCTTGGGAAGTCCTATGGGCAATTTTACTCTGTCCTCCAGGTCAGATGAGTCAGAATCAACTCAATGGCAATGGTTTTCTTATAAGGTAGGAACACATACATACTGTAGAATTATGGCTAGTTAAGTTAAAGCCATTACAGTCATCAGAAAATGGAACTGAGAGAGTAAGAAGGAAATGGAAGAAGTGAAGTAGAAGTCAGCTCTGACTTTTGAGTTAGATAAATCTAAGATTCAGTCTAGCCTCTGGCAATTAGTATCACTGGACCTTAAACTACTTCCCCCCCACACACACACCCCGAGGTCCCTAAGGTTAAGTTTTCTTATCTGTAAAATGGAGATTAACAACCTTGCTTGCAAGGTACAAGTTAGAAAATTTCCATGCACAGCACCTAAAACAATTCCCAGCACTTCAGTAATTGGCAATTATCAAATAATCTGCAATAAAAATGTATTCATAGTTGTTAATTAAGAATGGTGGTGGGAAAAAATCAAGAATGAAGGTACCAGAAACAAAGTAAAGAAAACTAGAACATGCGGGGGGGGGGGGGGAAGACCCTGGGAGAGAAAAGACAAGGCAAGGAGCGTGGGCTGGGCTTAGGAATGTCCGTGATCTCATGTTCTGTTTGAACTGGGAGATACAGAGTGATGTAGCACTGGCCTTTGAAATCTCAAAGGACAGTTTAGCAATTTGACACATTCTTTTTCCACAGGAAAATCCAGTTTTTACTTCCTATTTCTAAATATTAGCCTAGATCTTGAAAACAAGAACTTTTCCCTGTGAATTGTTAGCATTCATGGGGATAGGTGAGTAAAGAAAGCCAAACTTACATTCTAAAACTGGTTACAGAAATAGGGCCTCAGTTATGTCCAATTTATAAGGACTCAAAATGTAATAGTTAATAAAACAATTTAATAAAAAGTAATAAACAGCTAAGTTGCATGAATGAAAAGGTAGTATACAATAAGGGTTTGACATTGCAACCTATTAATTTTGTTAATCAATTATAATTTTGTTAATCAATTACAATTAATGCTTTAAAACAAAATGTCTGTAAATGATTGAATGAATATAAAATACTGTTTATCTTAAAACCAAAACAAAATAACCGGTAAAAGACCAAACTTAGTTTAACTCACTGCTGTGGAGTAGAACCCTGCAGCGAGTTTTCAGAAGCTATAAACTGCACAGGAGGAGATTGCCCGTCATTCTTCCATGAAAACTTACTGAGGGAAATCTAATTGCCATGAGGAAAGACTAAACCTTCCGAGTCTCAAGAATTCCTCCAAGCTTTAAGCAAGGATGAAGAATGTTCCAAATACTTCTTCCACCTCCGAGAGAAAGGGAGAGCAAGAAGGAGCACAGAGTGGAGATGAAAGAAGCCTATAGAGGCGAGCTCTGGTGGCCTAGTGGCAGGAAACTGCACTGCAATCCCAGAGGTGCGCGGTTCAAATCCACCAGATGCTCTGCTGAAGACGGTGGAACAAGCGCCTCCTGTACCAGTCAGATCCAATTTGACGGTACACACATTTTAAAAAAAATGACAACAATAAGAAGCCTATAGAATGAAAGCAGCCCAGATGAAAGCAGGATGCTGTAGCATCCTGTAATGGCTGAAAATCCTGTCATCTTTACAAGAGCTCCCAAAGGATCTCCTGAGACCCAAGAAATGGAGAAACTAGTGCAGCCAGTCCATTCTCTCCTCCAACACTGTTCTAGAGGGAGATTGGATCACAGTCTAGATAGAACCCAGTATCTAACCCACATCCTTCAGTGGCCCCAAAATCATTCCAAAAAAGTCAAATTACTACATTTTCTGCAGATAATTGATGCTTTTTCTATTTTGGTCAGAGCACAACTTCTCACAAGCTAGTTTACTGTGTGTTTTATTCACATCGTATGTGTTGATGCTCTGTACATAAAAAAAATTCTTATATGTGAAAAACACAGGAGCATACTCTTCTGGTTGGTTCCCAAGATTGAGAGTGTATGATCTTCTTGTCTCAAATTAATCATAAACCTTAGTCGTAGATCCTATTTCTTCATTTCTTTCTTGAAAATTGCCTTTCTGGCCCTTTCCAGCACTTTGAATACTCAGTTCTACATGTATATGCAACTTTTAGCCAGCTGGTCTGTTTCATATTCCTGTTGGTCTGACCAAGAGTTACCAAACTTGACCAGATTCTGGTTTTGGAAATAGAGTTTTATTGGAACTTAGCCACTTCCATTGTAGTAGTGTCTCCTGTGGCTACCCTAACAAATTGTAACAAATTGGTGGCTAAAGAGAACAGAAATTTATTCTCACCCCCTGCGACCCCAGCATGGCCAGGAGCAACAGTGCAACACGCCATGAGCCACCTTCCCGCAGATGACCTTCATAGGCCCTGCCCAAGCAAATAAGCTGAGAAAATTGCAGTCAGGAAACAGGTTTCTAAGCTGTTTCCTTCGACGATTGGATCTTCCTTCCTCTATAAAAGAAGCCTCTCCTTTGTCCTTGAAAGTGGACTCCAACATTGGAGAGCCAGCTTGGTATGTCAGCTACTTCTTACATTATAAATCATACCCACAGGCATGCCATGAGGCATCAAAAAGATGCCAAAAGAAAAGAGATTTTTTTGAAAACTGTAAAATTTGTAATAACAATACCACCATAATGTTCCAGAAGCAGCAGAACACCACGTCAGTCTCCACCAAAAAATAAGATATCACCTAAAAAAAAATCATCAAAAAGCAGAGTCAGCATATCTTCCAGAAGATGAAAAGCTGATGGAAGTCTCTGACAATGAGTTCAGAAAAATAATGATTATGTATTATCCCAAAATAGGATAAAAAACCAAAATGAACTGAAGGAGTGCACAAGCAAACCTCTAGAAGAACTTAAAAAAAAATATGTATATAAGACAAACCGGACAGAACCAGCAAAGTATTAGAAATCATAGAAAAGCAAGGGACTGTGATCCAGAATAACTAGACCAAGATCTCAGATGCTGCCAGCAGGTTGGGGGGGGGGGCAGAAGAGCAGAATTTAAGAGATGGAACATAGAATTAGTGAGGCAGAAGATAGATCCCTTGTATCATCCAGCTGGAGGAAAAGATAGAAACCAAGAAGGGAGGAAAATGAAGAAAATACAAGAATCATTTGGGATACCATTAAAAGAAAACATCCAAGTAATTGGAAACCCAGAACAAGAAGAAGAGGAGGAGGAGGAAGAAGAAGAAGAAGAACCAAGAAAATGGTGAAAGATGTATAATGAAAAATGAGAAAATATACATCCAAAGAAGCTGAGAAAACCCCTAAGAGGAAAACATCAAGATAGCAAAGTCCAATTCTACAAAATAAAAGACTAGGAAAGTATTCTAAAAGCTACTCCAGAGAAATGAAGAATTGCCTACAAAGGAAAGCCACTAAGATTAATTAGCAATTTCTCAGCAGAAACCATCCAAGCAAGAAGACAATGGGATGACATATTAACGATTTTGAAAGAAAACAACTACCTCCTGAGAATCCTGTATCCTGAAAAACTGTGCATCAAATATGATGGAGAAATTAGGACAGTCTAAGAAAAGCATGAACTAAAGGAACTTGTGAAAATAAGACCAATCAACTTTGAAGTAATTATTGAAAGAAATCTTCCACACAGATAGGACACAAAAGTAGATAAGTAAAAGTAACTAACAACACAAAAAAAGAGCTCAGCAAAATGACAGTAATAAAACCTAGCCTGTCAATAATCACACTGAATGTGAATGACTTAAATGCACCAACCAGTTAAGAGAAAAAGAGTAGCAGGCTGCTTAAAAATGTGAAACCCATCAATATGCTGCCTGCAAGAGATATATTTAAGAAGTGAAGATAAGGATTAACTAAAAATCAAAGGATGGAAAAAAGAATACCCAGGAAATGGCAACAACAACAACAACAAAAAGGCAGGAGTAGCAACTCTAAGCTCAGATTAAATAGACTTTAGGGTAAAAACCAGTACAAGAAACAAGATGGAACACTATATAATGCTTACAGGGTCAATAGAGCAAGAGGCTATAACCTTTCTATCTGTGCACCACATGAAAGCAGCAAAATCCACAAAACAAACTTTAATAGACTTGAAGACAGAAATAGCATCACAAGAGCAGTAGGAGACTTCAACACACCACTTTTAATGAAAGACCGGAAGACTAAAAAGTTACTCATCAAAGAGCCAAAAGTAAACTACACAATTAACCAACTTTATAGACCTAAAGAGAGCACCAAACAAAAGCTCAATAAACGTTTATCTTCTATGTGTATGCAACATACTCCAAAATAGACCATATGTTAGGACATAGAGCAAGCCTCAATAAATACAAAAACATTGAAATACTACAAAACATCTTCTCAGATGACAATGCTATCAAGTTAGAAACAGCAAGAGGAAAAAGGAGATAAAACCATGCACTTGGAAGCTAAATAACAACCTCATCAATCACTGTTGGGTGATAGAAGAAATAAAAACTGAAATTGAAACATTTCTAGACATAAATGAGAATGAAAATACAACATACCAAAACTTCTGGAATCCAGCAAAAGTAGTTCTCAGAGCAACAAGCAAACACATCAAAAGGGATAAAAGAATGAAAATCAACATTTCCAGCAAATAAAAAAAGAACAGCAAGCAAACCCCACAACCTCTACAAAAAAGTAAATTATAAAAAGATGGGCATAAATAAATGAAATAGAAAATAGAAGAACAATTGAAACTGTCCACAAAACCAGAAGTTGGTTCTTCAAAAAGGTCAACAAAGTTGACAAGCCACTGGCAAACTTAACAAAGGAAAAGAAAGCTATAATACAAATAAATAAGAAGTGATAGGGGGGGAGCTCTGCCATCCCAGAGGTACACGGTTCTAATCCACCAGATGCTCTGCTGGAGAAGGAGGGGCAATCTCCTCCTGTACCAGTCAGATCTGTTTTGATGGTACACACACAAAAAATAATAAAATTTAAAATAAAAGGAAGATGTCACAACAGAACCAACCCAAATAAGAAGGGTGATATTGGAATGGTATAAAAGATACACTCCAACAAATTTGAAAATCTAGAAGAAATTGTCAAATTCTCAGACATTCATATGTTACCCAAACTAACACAGACTGAAATGGAATATTTGAGCAGACCTATCACAAAAGAACTCTAGCAAGTCTTAAGAAAACTCACAAACAAACAACAAAAACCCCAAACCCTAGGTCAGATGGTTTTACAGATGAGTTCTACCAAACATTCACCAAGAACTATCACCAGACCTACTTAAATTATTGAAGAAAATGGAAAAGAAGGAACACTCCTAAATTTATTCTATGTACCAAACGTAATCCTGATACCAAAGCCAGGTAAAGAGACCACCAAAACCAGAACTATAGGTCAGTATCCCTATATAATGAACATAGATGCAAAAACCCTTATCAAAATCCTAACCAGTAGAATCCAACAGTTTATCGAAAGAATTATTCACCATGATCAAGTGGGATTCATAACCGGTATGTAAGGATGGCTCAACCTAAGAAAAATAATCAGTGTAATCCACCACATCACTAAAAGAAAGGACAAAACCACATGATCATCCCAATTGATTCAGAAAAGGCTTTGACAAAATCCAACACCCTTTTCTGATTAGAAAGCTCAAAAAAAACAGGAATAGAGGGTCATTTCCTCCACATAGTTAAGAGCATATACTTTAAGCCAATAGCTAACCTCATCTGTAATGGAGACAGTTTAAAGGCATTCTCATTTGCAAATAGGGACCAAATTAGGATGCCCACTGTCACCACTTCTATTCAGTATTATATTGGCAATCCAGTAAGACAAGACTAATAAGATCAAGAAATGAGGTCTCCAAATCAGCAAAGAGTAGGTAAAACTATACATATGTAGCTCACATGATACAATGTGTAGAAAACTCCAAAGATGGAGTCAGAAAGCTGCTGGACAGAGTAGAACAATTCAGCAAAGTGGCAGAATGCAAAATCAACATGTAAAAATCAAATTTCTTTAAAGCAGCAAAGAGAACGTAGAAAAAGAAGGGGAGAGAAATAGGCATAGTTTGCTGAAGCATGTTCCCTACCCACGACAACCACACTCCCAACAGACATGCATACACATGTGTGCACAGACAGAACCAGTCATGATCTGTGATCCAGATCATGGATTTACTACTACAGTTAGTAGTAAAACAGTGGAAGGCTCCCATAAGGCATAAGTATTACAAGATGCAAATATGGCTGATGTGTTTCTCAAGGTCTTTGAAATGAATGCATTTTCTGTTCTGCATATGAATATATAAATATATCGTTGTTGTTGTTGTTATGTGCCATCGAGTCGTTTGCGACTCATAGCGACCCTATGGACAACAGCCCTAAACCCTGCTCTATCCTGCGCCAATCGCATTGCCTCCGATACACCCATCCCGATTACCCCAGTCACTGAATCAATCCACCTCATAGAGGGTCTTCCCCTCCTGCGCTGTCCCTCCACTCTACCCAGCATGATGTCCCTCTCCAAATATAAATGTGACCAGGATTAACTGCTCAATATTATGTGCTATCTTATTTTCTTAGTGCAACTTTAACAAAAAATACCAAAAGTGGTGACTTTAATGAACAGAAATTTATTTTCTCATCCTTTAGTAGGTTGGAAGTCCAAATTTCAGCTCTAGGAAAAGGCTATGTCAGCTTTCTCTTTCTTCTTTGGTCCTTGATGATGTCTCCAAGGCATATGTTTTTCTCCTATTTCAGCTAGCTTCCCCCCATTTCTTCTTGCTTGCTTCTGTACCTAAATTACTCCTTTTATATCTCAAGAGTAATTGGTTTAAAACACACCCCATACAGATAGAGTCTTATACAAATAACAATGAAAACTCTTTTCTCAAAGGAGACTACATCCACAGGGATGGTGATTAGGGTTCACAACATGTATTGGGGTGGAGGGGTGCTGCCACAATTCAGTCCATGACACTGTATAATCTGGGAGCTCTAGGGCCAAATGGGTAAGGAGTTTGGCTACCACTCCCAAAGCAGGTGATTCAAATCCACTATTCCATGGAGGAAAGACGGGCAGTCTCCTCCCACGTGGTTTATAGCCTCTAAAGACCCACTGGAGAGTAAGCTATGAATCAGTTTTGAAAGCACACAACAGCAACAGTAACCTCTTTGGTAAAACTGATTTTTGTTGCACTTCTTCCATATGTCTTATGTGCATCTGATGTCAGTATCCTCTAAACCTGGGCCAGGGGCACTTTGAGGGAACAGATGGGAGAACAGATGATGTGACCTTAAAATTTGCTGCAATGACTAATTATCTTTTCCTCCAAAGTGTTGCCTCTGGAATCTACAAAATAATATTGGCAGAACAACCCAGTGCTCCATTTTGTTAAATATCAGGGCAAAATCTCAACATCAGAATTCCCTTTGGAAATCCCCTGAAAAGCAAACAAAGGACCAATATTGCAATCAGTGTTTTGCAATTCTAATTTCATGAGACCCATAAAAAAAATCTTTAGAAGTTCCTATGATACAAACAAAAATTAAAAATTGGACAAATGAATAGCTATGTTTACGTATGGAAACAATAATTATATCCCCTCTAAACTATCTACTTTTTGCATTTTATTTTTAAAGATATTTATGTGTGTTTATGAATGTATATCTATGCATGTAGACCCATATACCGACATTTACACATGGACATACTTATATCCACTGGAACATAAAAAGGCAGAACAGAGAGGTTATCGTTACAGCCTTATTTTCATTTCCTAAAAAAATGTGGGAATTATGAGGACCTTTGACCTCTTAACTCAAAGAGCAAAAAAAGTCCACCATCATCTTCCACAAAGTGGAGAATGTTAGCTCTTGTTTTACAAAGAAAAGGTCAATCTCTTTTTTTAATAATAGCTTATCGAAATCGTACTTTTAAAGATTTTTAAAAGGCATGTTGTAATTCACATCCACAGATATAAATGAAGTCTTATTTTAATAATAGAACCAAAAGTTGGGTAGGAGTAAGCGCTTTTTCCCTCCTCCCAGATGGTATTCTATTTTCTCAAATAACAATTATATTTTATGAAGTATCCATTTGGCTAAAGTCAAGAGGTTGCTGTGCCTGAAGTCCAAATCAGCTTGGTACCAAATTTGGAAAGCGGAATAACAATATTTATACAAGCGATATCACAAGACACTAAATTTAAAAAGAGAGCAAGAGAGAGAAGGTTATCTCAGAAAGCAGACAGCCTAGTAATGTGTTTGCATGATTCTTTCTCTTTAGGAGCTGAGAACAAAGGGAAGCATAACCTCCTTGGCCCAGACTGGAACTGTATACCCCAGATGACCACCTTCATCGGCGAAGGCGAACAGGAAGCCCAGATAACGTATATCGATGCAAAACAGAAGACAGTTGACATTGCAGATGGCACCTTGTGTCCCAAAGACCACCGGCCCTTGTACATAGACAGTGCCTACACCCCGGAGGAACTGACTGCACAGCTGGCCCAGCCGGGTGACGTCCCCTGCGAGGCCGACTACCGAGGGCTAGCTCAGCGGTCTCTGTTGACCCTCTCTGGGTCAGAAACTCTCAAGAAAGCACAGGAGTCTCCCAGAGGAGCTAAAGTGTCCTTTATCTTTGGAGACCTCACCTTGGATGATGGCCTGAGCCCCCCGCCTCTTGGCTATGAAAGACTGTTGCAGGAGAGTCCAGAGATGCTGGAGAAGCAGAGGAACCTCTACATCAGCAGTGCCAACGACATGAAGGGCCTGGACCTCGCTCCGGATGCAGAGAGCATCCAGTTGGTGGCAAACTCTGTCTACGCCAACATAGGCGACGTGAAGAACTTCGAGGCTGCGGAAGGGATCGAGGAGCCCCTCCTACATGACATCTGCTACGCGGAGAACACGGATGATGCTGAGGATGAGGACGAGGTGAGCTGCGAGGAGGACATCGTGGTGGGAGACATGGACCAGCCGCCCATCCTCAGCCTGGCCGGGTCCAGTGACGACATCATCGACCTCACATCCCTGCCCCCTCCGGAGGGCGATGACAATGAGGACGACTTCCTGTTACGCTCCTTGAACATGGCAATCGCCGCTCCGCCACCTGGCTTCAGAGACAGTTCCGACGAGGAGGACTCTCCGGGCCAGGCAGCCTCCTTCCGCGAGGACAAGGAGCGAGGCGGTGAGCTGCACAACGACGAGATCCCCGTGTCCCTCATCGACGCCGTGCCCACAGGCCCAGAGGGCAAGTGTGAGAAGGGGCTGGACAGTGCCGTGGTCTCCACGCTGGAGGCCCTAGAAGCCCTGTCCGTGTCTGAAGAACAGCAGACCAGTGACAATTCAGGTTCTTTCACCATTGTTACGTTTATTCAGTGATAGCCATTTCATGTCATCCTTGCAAGCCACTTGCCCTTGGAATCCTGTTCCGTGGTATCCACCACCTCACACCTGTTCCATTTCATAAATGTGCTCAAACAGCCATCGCAGGGTCTGTTTTGGGGTTGTTGTTTTTTCTGTATGTGTCTGTATTTTCCTTTCATTTTTATTTTTGTTGTTGCTATTTTTGTTATGTTTTGTTTTGCTGTTTGGTTTGTTTTTTTTTTTTAACTTTTTAACATGTGGCACTCCCCCCTCCCCGATTTACAGAACAACTTGTGCAATAAACTCAGAGCCCTTCTGTAAAGTGGGAATGCTTCCCTTTGCTTTTTTTAAAGCTGACAAACCCCATGTCCTTCCATGTCTCCCAGTTCCTGTGCCCGTCCATTAACTGCCTCTTGTTTTTCACGGCCTGCAGGTGTAGCCATCTTGCGGGCCTACAGTCCCGAGTCTTCATCAGACTCGGGCAATGAGACGAACTCTTCTGAAATGACAGAGAGTTCGGAGCTGGCCACGGCGCAGAAGCAGTCCGAGAACCTGGCCCGCATGTTCTTGGCCACCCACGAAGGCTACCACCCCCTGGCCGAAGAGCAGACGGAGTTCCCTGCCTCCAAGCCTCCCCCTGGCGCCTTGCCCCCCAAGTCCTCCCATGCCCTGGCGGCTCGCACAGCGGCCGACCTCCCCCCCAAAGTCGTGCCTTCCAAGCAGATCCTTCACTCGGACCACATGGAGATGGAGCCTGAGACGATGGAGACCAAGTCAGTCACGGACTATTTCAGCAAACTGCACATGGGGTCGGTGGCCTATTCTTGCACTAGCAAGAGGAAAAGCAAGCTGGCTACTGGAGAGGGCAAAGCGCCCCACAACGGGAGCGTGCCAGGGAAAAAGCAGCAGGGGACCAAAATAGCCGAGGGAGAGGAGGACGCCAAAGGGACGTTTGGGACTGTGTCCTCCAGGGACAGCCAACACCTCGGCGCTTTTAACCTGGAGAGAACTGCCTTTCGCAAGGACAGCCAAAGATGGTACGTGGCCGCCGACGGAGGGGCGGCCGAGAAGACTGGCCTGGAAGCAGCCGCAGGGAAAAGCTTTGCAAGAGCTTCCAGGGAGGCCGAAGGGAAGGAGGAAGGGGCTCCGGCTGGCGAGGCCACTGAAGGCCCCGCGCTCGGCCCAGAGGACCACTTCTTAGCTGAAGTGGCCTGTGTATCCTCCGCCCAAGACATGAGCAACCCGGAGGACGCCGACTCATCCACCCATGAGCCTCCGCCCAAGCTGCCGGAGGCCGAAGAGAACGTGGCCCGGCTCTGCGAGTACCACTTGGCCAAGAGGATGTCGTCGCTGCAGAGCGAGGGCCACTTTTCGCTGCAGAGTTCCCAGGGCTCCTCAGTGGACGCGGGCTGCGGCACGGGCAGCAGTGGCAGCGCCTGCGCCACGCCCGTCGAGTCCCCCCTGTGCGCCTCCATGGCCAAGCACCTGATCCCTGAAGCTGCCGGCAAAGGCGTCCCCTACCTGGCCCCAGAGGAGAGAGCCGCGGGCCTCCCGGGCCACGGAGCCCCGTTTAAGGAGGTCCACCCTCAGCCGGAGGGGATGTGCCCTCGGATGACAGTGCCTACGATGCACACAGCCATTAATGCCGAACCCCTGTTTGGCACTTTGCGAGATGGATGTCATCGGCTCCCCAAGATTAAGGAAACCACAGGTACAGCAGTGATGAATCTTGCTCTTTACACACCAGGGCTGTGGAAGCCGCATGCACAACACACCTCAAAAGGCAAAGGCTGAAAGAACAGCAAAAGGTCGGATAAGCAGAAGAGGCTGCCGAAGTGTAGTTGGGCTCAATAGAAATCCTGGGTCACCCAGTGCTGTTTAAATACTGAGTCTCGAGATCTGGAACAATAGTGACAATGCCTTTTGCTCTTTTTACTCTTCCTCTCTGTTTGCTTTTAGAATTTGATGGGGCAACCTGACCTTTATAAACTCAAAATGGAGGCTTGGAACAGCACTTGGGCCAACTCTTAGAACACTGTATCTCTTAGAGTAGTAAAAGAGTTGCATTTCTTTCTAATTTCTAAGTTTGCCTTTTCACTCATGAGAGGTGATGGTGGTGGTGGTGGTGGTTGTGTAGTTTCGAGCTGGAACTGAGTCATAGCTGATTCTTCAGTGGGTTTTCAGAGGCAGGAAATCACCCGGGAGGAGACTGTCCAGCCCGCGTGCCTTTGTGATTGCAGCACACACGCTTACTAGACCACCAGATAACAGAGCAGGGTTTGAAGGAGATGGGAGACGTTGGGCAGAGATCCTTAGCTCCCTTGCCCGCCTGGCATGGATCCTTCCAGAGTCTGCCCTATTCCGTGCAATTTCTAAGACTCTTTTCGAGGAAAATTCTGAAGTAGCTGATATATTCCAGTGGGAGAGGTTTGGACGGCGTGCTCCATTCCCCCCCAAATCTTAAAGTTCAGACACAAGTGAAAACAAGAACAGAGCTCCTTATGCCTGCCCTCACCAGCCTTCTACCCCCAGTGAGCACATAGCCCTTTGCCAGCCTTCGTACAGCAAAGGCAGCCACTCTTTTCATGTTTTCTAATTGTATCAATAGTTTCTTACCCTATGACTCGGAATTAGCAGCAGTGTATTTATCTTGGGTTGGATTGGGTTGGGTTGGGTTGGTTAGGTCAGTATAGGTGATACTGAGATCTTCTGTTGGTCATTTTCCACACCTAGATTACTTTCAGAAAACCCGCCCCTGGCTCCACTAGATTAGGACAGCTGCCTTGGGAAGGCTGCCTGTGAATATCACCCATGTACTGCTTAGATCACATCTTCTCCTCTAAACCGGTTAATTCAGGACGTTTTATGCAGAATGATTTACCTAAGTGGCCCCTTGCTTCGTCTACAAAGATTACAGTAATTTTCTTTATGTGACAGCTTTTGTGAGAAGAGTCGAGTGCTGGAGTTAGCATCTTGACTTCCAACCCTGGACCAGGGAAAACATCCAGGGGTTCTCTTCGCATTCATCAAACTAGGAAACATCTTTAGAGAAAGTAATCAATACAGAAATGAACCTAACTCCTTGAAACTGATGTATATTAATTATGTTGCGATCATCTACGTGTAGGATGTATGTTTTCTAATAATAATGCAGTGTTTTCAGATGTACTTACGGGGATCAAGACAATTAATGAAATTCACTTGCCTCCTTGAGCAAGAGGGCATGTCTAGAAATCACAGGTTTCAGTATTTCCTGGCCTTTCTTGAAAGAGAAGGCTTTTGTGAGCTCTCCGGAGGCACTGACATAAGGCAGCCCTTCTAGAAGGCACCACTGGGGAAGGATAGGCGTCATGCACAAATGCGGTGGAATGGGCGCCTCGGAGATGCTTAATGATTCTCTCTGTTTTTCTACTCCCCCTAGTGTAGCTTTGACAGAGCCTGGGAAGGAGAGACAAGGAGGCATGCCTTCAGCTTGGTCTCAACATCCTGAAGCTGATCCCATCCTGCTACCATCAACCATTCACTTGGAATCAAAGGTGCCAATTGAAAATCAAGACCCTAATGATTTCTCCCAAGCAAACCAGGCATACGGAGGGGCTGTGAGCTGGAGGCCACCGGCCCCGAGAGGAGGAAGCCTCGGGACACCACCTAGCCAGAGGGTGCTGAGACGAAGCAGCAGTGCCCTCCTGGGATCTGTAGGCCTGGACCCCCTCCGAGAGAAGGTCACGGGTGCGGTCAGTGTCAAGTGCCCAGGTATCACGGAAGCACCAGAGACCAGTTCGGAGAGACACGTGGAACTCCCCCTGGGGAAGAAGCTCACCAAAAGTTTTTCCCAAAGCTCGATGCACTTCAGCGTCGAGGGAAAGGCCCATAAAAGGTCCCCGGTGACTCAGAAAGACTCAAAGCTGTACAGGACATTACCCTTGCGGAAGCTGGAAGGCAGCAACTGGAGGTGCCGAGGACCTTTTAGCTACTGCTTCCTGAACCGAGGGCAGGATGATGATGGGGATGAGGACGATGAGGGGGAAGAGGTCACCCGCAGGGTCTCTTGCCTCTATCAGCCGCAGATGACTCAAGCCATGCCAGAGCCAAGCAGCCCATCCCTGGCTGTTGAGATTCCCAGGAAAGGAGAAGAGCTGTCCAAAGGCTCAGTGCTGAAAGCCTGGGAGGAAGACCTGAGTGGCCCAGATGACTTGGACTTCAGCAACCTGGCTTTTGACGCCCGGATTGCACGAATAAATGCCCTAAAAGAGAGCACATACTCAATGCCCGATGGGTTCCTCGCAGCCCAGAATGATGCCAATGAACTCCTCTGCCTCGTCAGGGCAACCACGGGGAAGAGGGAGGAGCCGCGCCCAGAAGCGTATGACCTTACGCTTTCTCAGTACAAGCAACTGTTGTCCATCGCATCCAGACAGTTGGGAAGTGCCTGTAGGAAAATGGCAATGGCCGAGAAAAGCCCAGAGGAGATGCTCCTAGCCATGGCGTCCAGCTTCCAAGTGCTCTGCTGCCTAACGGAAGCTTGCATGCGCTTGGTTAAAGTCGTGAACTCGGAAAGCCAGCGGCAGGAGATTGTAGCAAAGATCGACGAAGTGGTCATCAACTACATTTGTCTCCTGAAAGCCGCGGAGGTCGCTGCTGGGAAAACGGTTGGGGATCCCACTGTTGGACTCTCAATGCGACATTCAACCACCATGGCTGCTATCGTAAGCACACTAACACGTTCTCTCAAGATGCTTTTAAATAAATAAAGTGTGAACGTCCCGTCATAATCTACCTTTGCAAAGCCATACATGAACTTTGATTTACTTTATGTGTACGATGAACAGATGTCTCCTTTCTTCTGTCTGTATATTTTGTTATTTTATATAAAATAGGAGATAAAAGTCACATTGATGAAATGTTGAAATGTACTAATCAGATATATTCTGTTTATATTATACATATATATATACATGTAAAAGAAATATATTAAGAAAGTGATGACATTTGGCTATTTTTCATATAGTCGAAACTCCAGGTATATGATGTGAAATTTTAAATTCTACTGTGTTAGAGAAAATCAATGACCCTAGTCCATTTCTTTCCAAGCGGACACTTGGAGACCATATCATTCATGTTTAGAAGGACAAAAGAAATACATCAATCACAATGTATATAAAACAGTAATTATGTTTTAAAGGTATGATTTTTAAGCATTGGAAATAGCAAAAGAGGTTTAAAATTCAAGAAGCTATTATGACTTACTAGAGGAGATATATATATAAAATAAATCAAGTTTTTGCTCATAATGGTTGGTTATCTGTTGCTTTCTTCAAAAAAACCTCAAATTCTGAATTGTGTCTTACTCCTTTGGGACCACCAACAGGGTGGAGAGTAGATTCTACTGTGTCAGCGGAAATGCTCTTCACAGCATTTACTCAAACAGAAGAGCAGAAGAAATGATGGCACAATTCTAGGCTAATGCCTAGGGTTATACATGATTTGATTATATAAAATGAAAGGAATTAATAATACCAGAATTATTGCTTGGTGAAAGCAGGTATCTATTTTGACTATAGGCCAGAATACATAAATGAAAGACTCCATCCTTCCCTTCAACTCAACTGTGAAACTCAGAATTCTCTTCAGCATAAGAGAACTAAAAGGATTTGCAAAATTACCCAAAGGGACATTCAATAGTCCTGCAAAGGCAACATCCGAGATCACAGCTCTCATCATGGGGCTTCGCGTGTCAACTCTACCAAGGCCAACACTTCAACCTAATATTGGGGCAGGATTTCTAACTAGGAATGTTCCAGAGAAACCAGGGCAATATGGCTACTCTACTAATAGCAGCCAGGATTAAAGAAATGATAATAAGCCACTGCCACTAAGTGGATTCTGACTTCTTGACTTCTTGTGACCCTGTATGGTGAAGTAGATTACTCAAAGGCTTTCCAAGACTGTAAATCATTTTTGTTGATAATATTTATTTTATTTTGGTTTCCATGTAAAATTCATATACGTTCTGTTTCATTCATATATTATGTTCAACACAGTTCTCTGTTCATGTTGTGTTTCATAGTATAATTCCCCTACATTGATCACCATTAATCCGTGCCCACCATTATCTCACCTTTTCAGGTTCCCATGGGATCTTTCTTAATTTCTTCAACCTTTCACCCTGCCCACAACTCTGTAACCCTCTCCTTGCCCTCAGCCCCCCTCCTCCTTCCCCTTCTCACTTTGGACTTTTATGCACATCTTACTAGTAATTCTTCGCATTTCACAATAATGATCTTATGCAGTACATGTCCTTAAGAGACTGAGTTCATTCAACATGATGCTCTCCAGTCTCTCCCCAGTTATGTAGTACTTTTCAAAACCATTGCTTCTGAGTGCTGCATAGTATTCCATTGTGTAGATGTACCACAATTTCTCAGTCATTTCATTTGTTGATGGGCATTTTGGCTGTTTCCATTCTCTTGCTATTGTGAATAATGCTGCTACGAACATCCATGTACAAATCTCTGTTTGTGCCTCAGTTCTCATTTTCTTGGATTATATTCCAAGCAGTAGAATAGCTGGGTCATATGGAATTTCTATGTTCTGTCTTTTGAGAAAATGCCAAGTGGCCTTCCAGAGTGGTTGTACCATTTTACAATCCCACCAATAGTGTATGAGGATTCCTAATTCTCCACATCCTCTTCAACATTTATTGCTTGCTGTCCTATTAAACTTTGTCACTGCCACTGGGTTGAGATGGTATCTCATTATGGTTTTGATTTGCATCTCTCTGATTGCCAGTGATTTTGAGCATTTCTTAATATGTCTGTTGGCCATCCAAATGTCTTCTGGGAAAAGTCTTTCCATGTCTTTTGCCCATTTTGTAATTATCCGGTTTTTCCTTCTTGAGGCCCTGTAGGATTCTGTAAATTTTTGTTAGGAGATCCTTGTCTGAGATGGCATTGCCAATGTTTTTTTCCAGTCAGCAGGTTTTCTTTTTACCCTATTGAGAAAAGTTTTTGATGTGCACAGGGATTTAATTTTTAGAAGGTCCCATTATTCATCAATGTTATCCTCTCCTGGTTGTGAATTTCTGGCTGTATTTGTCAGCCTCTTTAAACCATAGGCTAGGTCTTCTAAGTTTGGTCCCAGTTTGTCTGTTATGATTTTTATGGTTTGGGGCTTTATTCCCAGGTCTCTAATCGGTCTCTGATCCACCTTGAGTTGATTTTTGTGTATGGTGTGAGATGTGGATTCTGTTGCAGCTTTCTGCAGTTAGCAGTCCAGTTATGCCAGCACCATTTGTTGAAGAGGTTGTCATTTCCCTATTTGGTGGGTTTTGTTTCCTTGTTGAACTCCAGCTGACTGTAGATAGATGCTTTAATTTATGGGTTCTGGATTCTGTTCCATTGGTCTATGTGCCTGTCATTGTACCAGTACCATGCTGTTTTGGTTACTACCATTGTGTAGTGGATTTTAAGATCAGGGAGTGCTATGCCTCCCACCTCATTCTTGTTCTTCAGAAGTGCTTTGCTTATTTGAGGTCTCTTTCCTTTCCAAATAATCTTGCCAATTGCCTTTCCTAGCTCTTTGAAAAGTTAATTTGGTATCTGTATTGAGATTGCACTGAACATGTAGATTGCTTTTGGTTGGATTGGTATTTTTCACTATATTGTGTCACTATATGACCAAGACTGTAAATCTTTACTCAAACAGATCACCTTAGCACTCTCTTGTGGTGCTGCAGCTGGAGGTTCAGACCACCGACTTTCTAAATCAGCAGTCCAGTGCTTAACCTTCTGTACAACAGAGGACCTTAATAAAGACCAGAACTCAAACCCACCGCTGTCTAGTCACAACCAACTCAGAGCTGGCCCTCTAGAAGTTTCTCAGAGGCTGTAAATTGCATGGGGGAGATTGAATATCTTTCTCCCACATCATTGTGGGCGGATTCGAACTGCCAGAGAGATGCCACCTTTGGGTCATCAGTACAATTTCCTGTAGACTATACCACCAGAGCTCCCTAATAATGCAGTGCGTATTAAATGTTCAGATCTGGATGGCTGTTAAAAAATAAGAAGGCTTAAAAACCCAGAAGTGGTAGATTTGGCCATTTTAAGTGAAACTGATGGACTGCAGAGACATTTTTAGACCTCTTATTTTTAAAAATACATTTTTGGATCAAAACAAAATGGTGCCAAGCTCTGCAATGTTAACATGAAACTGGTAGATATATCTTTACTCTGTAGGTCATGCATCACTCAGACCACACACACACCCTCCTTTTTACGTGAGGGGAGGGAATTTTCTGCTGAGTTATTTCCAACTTATATCTCCTCCTGTGTATATCCCAATAGAACTTTGTTTGTTGGGTCTTCAGTGGTCATGAGTTTTCAGAAGTATGAACCTTTCCTTTAGAGGTACCTCTGAGTGAACTTGAACAACCACCTTTCAGTTAATAGCCAAGCAGTCAGCTGTTTGAGTCATCCAGAGACACACTTTTGTCTAGGTGGATATTTAAGACCCAACAGGAGTAGGTTAGATCCAAATACTTCCATTGTGTAGCCTACTTGACAGGAAGCATAACATAGCCTATACTTGCTATCTCTTCCTCATTTGTCAAGTTGATTCCAACTCACAGTGACCCTCCATTTGGGTTTCCAAGGCTATAAATCTTTGCAGGAGACTGCCCATCTTTCTTCCTAAAGAGTGACGGGTGATTCTTACTGCTGACCTTTTGATTACCATTACGCACTGTGCCGCCAAGTCTCCTTCGATAATAAAAGACACACATTCCCATAGATTGCGGTGGACTTGTGTTAGGAGCTTGTGTTACTGTAAATAACATTCCATTAAAAAATAAACCATTATTTCATTGTAAGTATAATTCTAAGTCTTGGTGTTTTAATATTGAGATATATTAATGGTGTTTAAGGGCGATTGATGGTTCAGTGGTAGAATTCTCACTTCTATGTGGGAGGCCCAGGGTTGATTCTCAGCCAGTGCACCTCAGAGTCATTACCAAGTGGCCAATGGAGGCTTTCATTTGCTATGATGATGGACACATTTCAGTGGGCGAGGAAGAAAGACCTGGTTATGTACTTGCAAAAATCAGCCAATGAAAACCAATCACATGATCACAACCAATCCTGAGAATGGTGCAGGGCCAAGCATCATTTCCTTCCATTGTGAATACACAGGGTCAACACAAGTTGGGGACTGACTTGACTGCAGCTCACAACAGCCTTAGCAACAAAGCGTTCACTGGGGGAAACCCTTTAACATTTAGGGGGTGTATGTCAAAATATACACAGTGAAAGTATACACCAATTCAACTCTCTACATGTGCAATTCAGTGGAAATGGTTACAGTCTTTGAGTTGTATCACATGAGAAAAGCTTAATGAAATAATTCTGTGTTCCAAAATACTAACACATTAATAGGCTGTATCTCTACATCGCATGCTGTGTTAAACATGTCACAAATATCTTCTAATTTCAGCACCACAACAATATATACATTTGTGCTTTGATAGTTTGCCAGTGTTTTTGGCCTAAGTCGACTGGCCAAGATAGAAAATAAGTCTGAAACTAGTTGCTTCTGAGTGGAGAACTCTATTGTCACCAGGGATCCAAGATCCTCCCATGTTTCTGCTTTTCCAATCTTACCATTTCCATCTTGGGCTAAAAACTCTGTGAGAGTTCCAGCCATCATATTCTCATCCCAAGAAGAAAATATTAGAAAGGGGGAAATGGGTAAAAACATCTCATGCCCTCTGTTGGATCCACTTTAAAGAAATTGTTCCAGAACCATCATCTGACACATTCCATGAAACTGTAGGGTCAGTTATGAGTCAGTTCAAACTCAAAGACATGAGTAAGAGCTGCTAACTGAAAGGTCCATGGGAGAAAAATGTGGGAGTGTGCTTCCCTAAAGATTCCAGTCTTGGAAATGGGCAATACTATTCTCTCCACAGGGCTGCTATAAGTCGGAATCAACTTGACAGCAGTGGGTTTAAGAGCAACAAGGGTGGTCTTTTTGTTTGTCAAATGGCTGCCTGACAGAAAAATCAGAGTCTGATATCAAAGTCAAGAAGAGAACGTACTGAAGGTAGGCAAATAGGACCCCTGCCTCACTGAGCCTGGCATTCAGGATGCCTTCCCTAGCTCTACACTGGAGTCCAGCTTTGGCATTGAAAGTCATATGATGCCAACAGATAGAGATGCAATGAATTGACCAATCACCTTAATCATGACCTTTATTCCTAAACAAACACTAGTCAATATAGAAGTTATTGGCCTGAGGCAGCTGAAAGCTTGCTTGAAGTGATGTAATAAATTGGTTGCAAGTACATAGTATCTTCATTTTTATGGACATTCCTAAGGGGAGAATACAAACACAAAATGGACAACTCTGGACCACTTCTGAAAGAACTCCCTTTGCCTACTCTCCACTTGGAGATTTTCAACGGACTAAATGCCTAACTAGAGAGTTTGACCAGAATCCTAGTAGCCAAAAGAATGGGAAGGAAGTATTATGTCAACTACTGAGCTGAAAGTCGGCATCGCCATCCACTCCCTTAGGCACATCCTGCCCCATAGCCTTTGGCCCGGAGCCCTGCCTTTCCCATGGCTCGGTCTCATCTTTCTATCTCTCCTTGGGCCCGAATTCCTTCTTAGTTGGGTTCCAAACTTGCTCTCATCTCCAGTCCAATGTGGACCAAGACGTTCTGCAGCCTCTAATACAGATAACAGACGATTAGATATGTAGATGATGGATAGACAAACAGTGGTACGGATTGAATTGTGCTTCCGGCTCCCCCCACCCCAGATATGTTGTAAATCCTATAATGCCAGTGATTTTCATCCCATAGCATAATCTTTGTTATGTTAATGAAGATATATTAGTGTAGGGTGCTTCAAACATAAACCTCTTTTGACATATAAGAGATTTAAAGAAAGCAGGAAAAAAAGAGATGAGGAAAAGAAACTCATGCCAAATTCCCTGAGGAATTAGGAAACAATTAGAGCGAAGAGACAAGAAACTTCCCCCAGAGCCAGCAGAGAAAGGAAGCCTTTCCTTGCAGTATGCTGAAGTAGACCTTCTAGCCTCTTAAAATTGTGAGAGAATAAATGTTTGTTTGTTAAAGCTTTGCACTTGTGGTACGTCCATCATAGCAGCACTAGATAAGTGGGCTAGGCAATAGTAGGTACATAGGAGCAGAGAATAAAAGAAGAAGTGACCTTGGAGTTCGAGAGTAGCTAGTGGAGACTTAGCCTTCACCATCCATTATTCTCTTCCTTCATCTATTCCATTTTGTTCATCATCTTCCTCCTCCTCATCTCCCCTAACACTCCCTCACTTCATTTCTCTGTGATATTGCATTTTTACACAAATATTTCTGGCCTTCTCCATTTGTTTATCAACCGATCATCACCTCACCTCACCCTACTCCAACACCCCCCACCTCCATCCTCAGCCCCAACACCCCCATTCTTGGTATTTTTGCAAGGGGAGGGTACAGTAGGCAAACATGTAGGCTCAAGGTGCTTGCATAAAAGTACAGTGGTTTTCTGTTGCTGTATAACAAATGATCACTAAGAAGTTTATAACACACAAAACCTCAAACTCTTTGCTGTACTGTTGGAATCGACTCAGAGCTGACCGGCTAGCAGGGTTTCAGAGGCTGTAACTTGCATTAAAGATTGCCCATCCTTCTCCCATCACATCACATCACTGGTGGATTCGAACTGCCTGCCTCTTGGTCAGCAGCACAGCTTCTTATCCATTTGGCCACCAAACCTCCCTGGTCAATACTATTTCCTTCAGTATGGTAAGAGGCTGCCTCATCGTTCTCCTATGGAGCGCCTATTGGATATGAACCATTAATCTTCTGGTTAGCAGCTCAGCACATAGCCCACAATGCCACCAAGGCTGTGAATCCTAGCTGTCTCAGCACCTATCAACAATTTCAAAATGCAAGTCTGCTTGCCTTCCTAAGCAGCTGATACCCACATACAAATATTCAAAAGTTTTCCTTTTCCCTACCAACCAGCCACAGCTGTCAGCCTAGATCAGACCCCTTCCATCCTCCCTGCTCACTTGCACCCCAACACCCACAGTTTCCCACTGCTTGCTTCAAAGGAACCAATGGTTCTTAAACTCTGAACTACAGTTTATTTCAGTGGTAGCCACTGTGCATTGCAGTCAACTTGATGACACCTAATGACACCTGAGTCTCCCCTTCATTTGCACCCACAGGAGCACTGTGTGTCCCCCTTGAGCACGCTCCCAGACAGGACCTGTGGGTGATTCAGTGCCCTTTCCTCATCTCGGCTGTAGCTCCTGAAAGAAGCAGGCCCTCATCTGCGTACGTGGTCCCTCCGGCTGACATCCCTGGGCACCCGTGTGTGTCCTCCAGTGGGCACATCTGCCACGGCCCGCCCATTGGCTACAAAGATGGGGAGGCCTTCCGGGCTCGAGTCCTGATGGGGCGTGTGGGTAGCCCTCCACCTGCCCTGCCCTGGCCAAGCCCATGCTCCAGATAATGTACATTTCAGTGCTGACTGGCTGAGTTGCTCCAGGGCTGGAAACGCCAATAATGCCAATGTACTGCTCAGGACTTAATTAGCACCAAATCCATACGTAAGCTTTTCGTGGCAAGGTGACTTTTCTCATTGCGCTCCTTTGAGAGGCTGAGGGGTTTTTTTTGTTTTTGTTTTTTTAATTTAGGTTGTTTATTTTTCATTTCAATGAACATCTACAGAGATTTTGGGATTCCATTCATTCATTGTTGCACCCTTCT
>NW_006399865.1:5231857-5239037 GCF_000299155.1 Elephantulus edwardii
ACCCCCAAATATAATCCACTCTGCAACCCTCATTGCATACTCCTACGATAAAAATAATGCCCTAAAATATAATACTTTTAGACTATTCTCTCCCCGAGACGCTGAGTTTTAAGCCATGGGAACCAAGCCTTTTGCACGTGTTTTTAGGAAAGGGCACAAGGCAGTTTCTCTTTGAGCTGCTCATCTGGAAGCCGGCTGGGCAGCATCTTCGCTGGGAGCTGCTGGCCAGATTCACCCACTTGGAAGGTCTGCTCTTCCCCCGAGCAGACTTCAGCTGAGAGGAAATGAACATAGGGGCTCATTTTCTTTCCATATTCTGTGACCTCTTTACACACACACACACACACTCCTGGTAGTGCGTTGGGTTAAGCATTGAGCTGCTAACCACAAAGGCCATTTGAATCTCCAAAGCTGCAGTGCAAGAGAAAGATGAAGCCATCTGCTCCCCTCAATATGGCAGCGTTGGAAACCCTACGGGGCAGTGGTGGGTGGATGCCTCTCCGTAGCTATTCAAGGCTGAGTTGTTGAATCAACCTTCGCAGAAGCACTTTTCAAGGACCCTTCCTGATTGTAAAATGGGCCAGGTATTCTGGAAGGCAGTTTGGTACTTCCTCAAAAAGCGGAACATGTAGACATTCCATATGCCCACCTATTCCACTACCCTGAGAAAATAGGAACTGAGGCACCAACTGAGCTTTCTACACCAGTGTTCACAGCAGAGTTATTCACCATCGCGAGAACATGGAAACAGCCCAAATGTCCAAACACAATCGAATGGATTGAGAAATTATGGTACATTCACACAATGAAATACCACGCAGCACGCAGGAGCAATAATTTCGTAAATTCTTACCTAACTTGGGAAGGACTGGGGAGCATTATGCTGAGTGAACTCAGTACCAAAAGGATAAATACTGTATAAAACAATTATTGTAGAATGAGTACAAGGATCCCAGAGGGGTGGGAGAGGCTTGGAAGCAGAAGGATGAGTATGTGCAGGAGAAGGGGGGATTAATCATGGGGTTGTACGATTTGATGGGTGAGGGGGTGAGGGAAACTGAAAGAATTTGTTCTTGTAAACAATGTATTCAAATTTTGTAAATAAACTGGTAGAAAAAGGGGGGTAGGAAGTACCCTTCCTGGATTCCTCAGGGAGACTCTTTAATGGTTAACACATTCAGTTGCGGTACAAAAGGCTAGAATTCAGATCCAAATAGAGGCGCCTCAGAAGAAACCCCACTTGTGAAAACCCAGTGGCAGAACTCTGAAACGCGCAGTTCTTCTCCCACACGAATGGGGTCGCCAGGAGTCGGAGTAGACCCCATAGACACTAGTGATTAGAATTCCCAAGAGAGATGCGACAAGCTCACCAACGACAATCACAGAAGTTTGGAAGCAGGAGTGGCATCCACTTCCTAAACCACATGTCTCCAGAAACTCCGGGAACTTGGAGAAATGTCGATAGTTAACGAAAGGCGTCGGGCCTTTTGTCCATAGGTTCGCTATGAGTCGTGCTCAACTCGACGGCAGTCAGCAACAACAATCACACAGATGGTTTCCGGTCCCCCAGAAACACACGTGTGTGCCCTATTGCCTTTCCTGCCCCCGCCCCGCCCCCTGGATCCAGCCCGGGGCCTCTTGACTCTGCTCTCCGGGAAATGAAGCTGGGTGTATCCCGAGCGCCATTTACTTCCGTGTCATCTCTTCTTCACTTCCTCCTCCCACCTTCAGCCGTTAACGCCCTCCCGCTAACAGCAATGTGGCCCGGAGAAAGAGGTAAGGCCGTAAGGCAATTGATTTCTCAAAACCTAGCCGGTTAGCCAGCCCTCTTCTAGAGAGTGGAACGCAGGACGCTGTACATCGAAGAGGAGGGACTGTGGAAAAGAAGCAAAACTCAATACAATTTGAACACCAGGGTCTTTCAGGGCCGTTATTCTACGTGCATATCGCTCGCTCTCAATTGCTGTCCAGTGGAACCGATTCATAGCTGACCTTCCAGTGGGTTTTGGGGTTTTTTGTTTCTTTTTTGGGGGGGGCGCTATAAGTCACACGGGAGGAGATTCTTTCTCCCTGAGAGTTCCGGGTGGATTCGAACTCAGAGGAATGGCCTCTAGGTTTGCAGAGCCAGGTCCTACAGAGCTCCCTTATGGAGGTCATTTGGATACCCCAAAAAGCAAGCCAAAAGCTTGACGGAGGCACAGTGAGACAAAGAGATTTAACCCTTCCCTCCCCTTCCGACTGTGCGTAAGTGGTCTGACTGAGGTCACAGTTAGGCCTGCCCTTCCACTCAGCTGTATCTTTTCTAATTTAGAAAACAAAAGATTTGCAACCTTGGGTGAAGGAAAAGCCACTGGAAGATTATCTTATTTTTGACCCCAAAAAGCACGCCCACTTAAATAGCTTGTATACACGTACGTTGTTGTGAACTATCAAGTATACACATGTTGTTGTTGTGCCTTCGGGAGGGAACCAACTCGTAGCTGACCGTCTAGAGGGTTTTCAGAGGTATTCTTTTTTTTTTTCTTCTTTTTTCTTTTCTCTTTTCCCAGAGGCATTCTGAATATGGATTCGAATGATAGGCCAGCACAGCTCCTTACCTATACACATACACACATGTGGTGGTGGTGGTGGTGTTGCATGCCAGGGAGTTGGAACTGACCCATGGCTGCCCCTCCAGTGGGTTGTCAGAGGTGCTTGGTTAATCATATGGGAGATTGCCCATCTTTCTCCCATACAGCAGCTGGTGGATTCAAACCATGTATCTTGGGGTTGGCAGCCAAACGCCTTTTCACTGAGCCACTAGAATAGTCAGTAGAAATTATGAAATCCTGGGTGTTTGTTTTTGGGTTTTTTGTTTTGTTTTGCTTTGTTTTTAAGTTCAGGCATAGCACGCCCAATGTCCCCCAGTGCCTCGGGATATTTCCAGAGGTGAATATGGGACTCGCTCACCCTTATTCAATAGTCTGAACATGTTATTTTTTTGTAATCAAGATTGTATGATACAAGCCGTGGTCAAGAATCATGGATTGATAATCCCTTGGTATGTGGAAAACAATGCATTTGCTCTGGAGCAGTTCACAACGGGGCTTAAGAGCAGTGGCTTATCTGTGCCCATGCACATTGTCCCAGAAAAAGGTGGAGGGTGGGGCTGTCACAGGCTTGTCCCTTGGCAGGTGCCTTGAGTATTTGGTTCAAGACGTACTGCCTCCAGGTGAATCGGGGCAGCACAGTGGTGCAGGTGAGGACTGCCCTGTAACTGTGGGGCGTCCTGGTGGCTGGGCCAACCTGCCTCAGCCAGTCAACACACATCAAGTCCTCAGTGCTGGTCCCGAGGTTTCCATGCAGCCAGGAGATCCAAATGGTTTGGGCACAGTGGTCTGGTAGCCAGATGAAAAGGCCCTGCCTGCCTGAGTAGCCTCTCCAACATAGGGTGCACAGAGTTGCGTGTCTCCTGGAAGGGCTGCCCACCCTGGGACGGAATCACTTTACTGGAGCAAAATCCTTTTTTCTGGGGCAGAAAAAGAATTTCCTTTTGCATTGGATAAAGCTGTTTGCAGAGCAGAAAAAGAAATCCTGCTAGGTGAAGGTCTTGAAAAACTTGAGGGTAGATGGCTGAAGGGGCTGTTGCTGGGAACCAAACCTTCATGTCAACAGACACCAAAGCAAAGGTTTCCCAGGATTAAAAAAAAAGTGAAACTGAGGTCATCAACGTAGGAAAATGCTTAGGGAAATGAGGCTGGGCACTTGCTCTGTATGCAAAAGTGTATCATTCCTTGTGTTGCTTGTGTAGAATAATCGTTTGGGTCAGGGATTTCTTGAAAAGAAATACTTGGTTTTGGAAGTAAGAAAACACCCAAGTCCAAGCAAGATGTTTGCTATTAATTTCTCTCCAATATAGGGAACTCACTGTATCTTAAATTAAATGTAGCCTTTGATTGGCAGTATAACTATTATCTGAGAACGCATTAGAAATGCACAGTCTTTAGCTTCAACACTAGACCTGCTGAGTGCCTATGGTGGTTAGGGCTGAGCACACCACTTTAACAAGTCCTCCAGGTGATCCTCAGGGACACAAAGTTGTAAGAATCCTTAGGTCAAATGATTACCACAAACAGGTATGTGTGGAGAGCCATGTCTCGAAAGTAGGATCATACAGTAGTTGTGCTTTTGTGCTTGACTTTGTTCACTCAGCACGGTGTCTTCCAGGCTTGTCCATGTTGTTAGGTGGTTTTGAGAACTTATTACTCTTCAAGACCATGCAGTAGTTCATTGTAGGTCCACACCACATTTTGTTTATCCATTCTTTCACTGGTAGGCACTACTTAGGTTGTTTCCGTCTTTTCACGATTGTCACTAATGCTGCAGTGAACACAGGAGGCCTATATTACTCTTGTCACTGTTGCTAGATGTCCTAGGAATGGAATTGCTGAATCATAAGGCATGTCTATTTCCAACTTTCTTTTCTTCCATGGTTGGAATTTTAACGGTAGTTTTAAGGGTCAGTATAAAGGCATTCTGAACAACTTGTACACATTCTCAATATTGTTGTTATGTGCCATCGAGTCACCTGTGATTCATAGTATCACTATGTACAGTAGCTGTGAAGCCTGCCATATCCTGAGCCAGTCTCACTCTCTCAGACACACCTATCCCCATTATTCCAGTTACTGTGTCAATCTATCTCATCCAGGGTCGTTGTCTTTCACTGTCCCTCCACCCTTACAAGCATGATGTCCTTCCCTTAGGACTGGTCCCTCCAGGCAACGTGCCCAAACTATGTGTGATGGAGCTTCAGAATCCTTGCCTCTCCAGGACAGACCTGTCTGTTCTCTTGGCAGTCCATGGTATATTCCAGGCTAGCACCACAATTTAAAGCCATCAGTGATTCTTCTGCCATTCTTAGTCATTGTCCCACTCTCTGATGCAAAGACCTAGATCAGGCACACTTCAGTCCCTAGACTGACATTGTTACTCCTCTTCACTCTGAAGTGGTCCCTACCAGCAGACTTCCCCAATACATATGGATCTTTTAGTCTCTAATTATTTTCACAAACCATGTACACTTGCTAGAAGAGTAACTTGGAAATTATTTTGTGTTTGTGTATAGTTAGTGGATTAGGTAAGTGATGCCTTCAAGTTCTAGAGAGATTGGTAGTTGAGGTTGATTGGACACTATTGATGCGCAGCAAGTAATTGCGAAGACCGTAGCCTGGACCAGGTGTACCTTAATCTCTAGACTGACATCATTGCTCTTTATGCACCAAAATCCAAAAAAACTATGTAGTTATAAATCTTTTCTAAATTCCAGTGACTTTCCAACTTTAAATAGGGAAGTGAATTATTATTAAGAGAAAAACAAGTACCAATATCTTTACTTGTTGATAAACTGTCCACTAATTCATAATTTATTACCACACTTTTAACCCTTCCCAGCACATAACAAAGTTATTAGGAAAATTGAACTGCTTTCAACAGTAGTTGTACCATATTTCATTTGTATATTGCTTTGGGTAAAGATTCTAATCTCCCCACAGCCTCACCAGCATTTGTTAAATTCTGGGTTGTTTTTGATCTGTGTTGTTTTTTTCACGGGTGAAATGAATATCTCATTGTAGTTGTGACTTGCATTTTTGTGATGGCTAATGATCACAAGCATTGTTTTTTTTTGGGGGGGGTGTTAGCCCCTTGAATGAGGGTCTTGAGTCTTTCTTGAACAAAATTTTGCCTTGTCACTCTGAAATTACTCCAAGCCTGCTTTACACATTGACAATTGCACAAAGAGGCTCTGACTGATATTTCCAAGCACATATTTGAAAGAATCTTACCTCCTTGACCTTTAGCATCAGCAGGCATTGCAGAAGAAATGTCCTAAGAAACAAAAAAGAAAAAGAGTGGCTAGAACATGATTTGAATTCTATTTAACCTGGAGAAGGTCTATAGCTTTAAGAATATTCGTAAAGATGCCAAAGACTTATGTCAAATGCCTGTGCTGAATTTGGCTAACAGAAGTTCAGGATGATGGTTTCAGTGTTGTTGGCTGCCAAGGTCATGGTTGAATGGTATGATTTCTGTCCTGGAGTGTCCTGTGATCTGGGTGCACACTATACATACATAGAACTAGGAGCACCCCTTTCTACCCCAAACCCTGTGCTGTTGACTGGGTTCAGACTCCTGACAACTATCCATCTGGTTTCTGCAGCTGTGCATCTTTACAGGAGGAGACTGCCCGTCTTTCTCTGCCTATCCACTGGGGCAACTGGTGGATTCAAACTGCTCATCATTCAGGCAGCAGTCCACTGGGCCAGGAGGATTTCTCATCTTTATTTTGCTGATTACTTTTGGTTTTGTTGTTAGTTTGGGACTGGGGTTTTCATTTGGGAGTTTCTCTTTTTCACTCATTCGTGTTGTGGAGTTGGAGCCGACTCATCGCTGACCCTCGTTTGGAAGCTTGAATCCTGCACAGGAGGAGATTGCCCATGTTTTGCCCCTGGAGCCTCTGGTGGATTCAGACTTGCATAGAGGCGCTGCCTTTGGATTGACAGTACCGCTCCCTACGGACTAGGCCACCAGAATTCCCTTAGTGCCCATTTTAGTATCGCTTCATATTGGAATTTTTGTACAGCTTATATGAAGCAGACAGGATTCTCCGTAATTTTCTGCAGTAAGTTTCTGTATACATACTACCCAGTGTTGTGAGAGCCGGATTTACCATATTGCTGTGACTCTTTGTTTTAAAGAAATACCCATGGGGGCAGAGTTGGCATCCTCTAAGTAACCCTCCCCAGTTCCGGGCTCCTCACTCCTTCCTCAGAAGTCGTGGGTAGTTACCACTGAATCACATGTTCCTAAGCAATACTACAAAATATTAGTGTCCATGATTTTAAACTTTATGTTACAGCTATCATACTGTGCATATCCTCTCATACTTTTCACTGGTTATTCAATATTTTGAAGATCAATTCATTCCAATAGCTGTATAGCCCTAACTCATTTCCTTTCTTCTTTTATTATTAAATTTTATTAGTTTTAATGAACATTTACAGAGATTTTTGGGTTTTCATTCATTCATTGTTGCACTGTTTTCTCTACCCTCCTCCCCAGTTCATTCTTCTTCGCCCCCATGTCTGTTTTAATTGTCCAATTGCCACAGTGCTTGTCAAAGCCAGTTCTGATTAATCTC
>NW_006399865.1:5242915-5286862 GCF_000299155.1 Elephantulus edwardii
CTGTTCATATCCTGTGCCCATTTTTCTATATTTCCTTTCATTGCTTTATCATAGTGTACTGATTCTGAGATTGTGGGTGGCACACACTTTGTGTCCCAGAGTGATGATGCTAAGGTCATGAATGAATGCTAAGTCCGTAGAGCCCAACTTCTCCTCTACAGTAATCCAAACGGGTCGTGCTGCTATCCAGAGGCAATAGCTCTCTGATAGTTCAAATTCACCATTGGGGGAGAAAGAGAAGCAGTCTCCTCCTGCTGTGATTTACAGCCTCAGAAACTCACTGGAGCGTCAACTATGAATTGGTTCCGATTCAACAGCAGTAAGTTGAATTGAGTTGATTGTTGCTAAAAATTTTATACTTTTCTGCTATACAATGCAAGGCCTTGCACATGTCTCTTTGTTAACATGTGCGAGTTGCTCTAGGATACATATCTAAGTGTGGACTTTGAATTGAAGAGACTGTTTAGCTTCTCTACATTTATGTCTTCCTTAATTGGGGAAGTCTAGCCTTCCACGGTGGTTGCAATATGGAAAATAACCCAAGCCCTACCTTATCAGGTTGGCATAAGGCCCCCAAGCTGTGGTTAATGACTACGAAGCTGACCTCATCTTTAACCACACAGCTGATAGGGTTAGGAGAAATAGAATACTATATGTAGATTGCTTTCTCTACTGCATGATAGGGTAAGCCTATCATTTTATTTTCAGGGTCATTAAATAAGAATTATGTTTCTGGAAGTAAATTGAAGCTTGAGAAGAGAAAATTTTGTTCTTGAAGCCAAGCCTGTGTATTCCAACCATTCGTGCTGCTGCGAATGAAGGATTACTCTATATTTTAGAATTATTTTTCTATTATACAGTATTCACACTGTTAAAGGAAAATGGATGTGAAATAAGACATTATAATTATAGCATTTAATCATGAAAAAATATCACAGAATCACACTTGAAAATATCTTAAAGAAAATAGCATAATGGGAAGAATAACTGAGTCCCATGGGCCATTTTTATCTGTCTGTGAGCACAGAGCCGAAATCAGAGTGGAGGTCATAAATGCCTGAGGCAACACAGGAACGAGAATGGATTAAAAATATAATTATTACTTTTTGAGAAATAGTTTGCTTCCATTTTGGACCAGACAGCTCTTGAATTTTAACTATAGTCGTAAGGAACGTCATTTAAACAAAGGAGTTAAATGCTTCTGAAATCTTACCGTATTCTTGTATCTAGCGCACATTCAACTGAAAATGTGCTCGTGAAATCATGTCATGTCAGCAGCGCACACACCCATGTCGCGCTATTTTTTTTTCCCCCAGAGAGCCCAGACTGAGACACCAACCATGTGCACAGGTCATATTAGACTGTCAAATGGCAGCAAACTGAAAACCACCTTTAAGAACCAACTCCATATATACTTTTTACTATGTTGAGGAAATGCCCTTCTATTCCAATTTGGCTGAGTGTCTTTATCATGAAGGGTTGTTGGATTTTGTCAAACGCCTTTTCTGTATCAATTGATAAGATCATATGGTTCTTGTTATTTGCTTTGTTAATGTAGTGAACTACATTGATTGTTTTTCTTATGTTGATCCATCCCTGCGTACCTGTTAAGAATCTCACTTGGTCATGGTGAATTTTTTTTAAATTATTTTTTTATGTGTTTTTGGATTCTGTTGGCTAGGATTTTGTTAAGGATTTTTTGCATCTATAGTCATCAGAAATATAGGTCTGTAGTTTTCCTTCTTGGTAATATCTTTGTCTGGTTTTGGTATTAGGATTATGCTTGCTTCATAGAATGACTCGGGAAGTGTTCTTCTTTTTCAATTTTTGAAATAATTTACGTAGAATGGGTGCTAAGTCCTCTCTGAATGTTTGGTAGAATTCACCTGTGAAGCCATCTGGTTCAGGACTTTTCTTATGAGGAAGTCTTTTTTATGACCTTTTCAATTTTTTGTGATGGGTCTGCTCAAGTAGACCACCAAATACAACCAGAAATGCACAATCTGAAGAGGATGCATGGGACCTTCTAAAGATTAAGTCCCTGTGCATATTAAAACGTTTTTCCAAGTGGATGAAAAGAAAACCTACAGACTGAGAACAGACATTTGTTAATACCATCTCAGACAAGAGTTTACAGAAAAGAGTTTCAATAAAAGTTTACAGAATACTCCTGGGCCTGCACAAGAAAAAGACTTAATAACCCAATTACAAAATGGGCAAAAGACATGGAAAGAATTTTCACAGAGGAAAATATTGAGGGGCAAAGCGATACATGAAGAAATGCTCCAAATCATTGGCAATAAGAGAGATGCACATCAAAACTGCAATGAGGTACCGTCTCACTCCAGTAAGAGTGGCAAAGTTTAACAGAGCAGCAAGTAATAGAGGTTGAAGAGGATGTGGAACTCTTATACATTGTTGGTGGGATTGTACAATGGTGCAACCATTCTGGAAGGCAGTTTGGTGCTTTCTCAAAAAGCTGAACATAGAAATTCCATATAACCCAGCTATTCCACTACTTGGAATATACCCTGAAAAAATGAGAACTGAGCCACAAACTGAGATTTGTACACCAGTGTTCACAGCAGCATTATTCACCATTGCAAGAACATGGAAACAGCCCAAATGTCCAGGCACAAATGAATGGATTGAGAAATTATGGTTCAGTCACACAATGGAATACGATGCAGCACGCAGGAGCAATAACTTTGTAAATTTATTACCTAACTTGGGAGGGACCAGAGAGCATTATGCTGACTGAACTAACTCAGTCCCATAACGATTAATATTGCATAAAACCGTTATTGTGGAATGAGTATAAGGGTCCAGGAGGGGTGGGAAAGGCTGGAAGCAGCAGGATGTGGATTTGATGGGTTGGTGGGGGGTGAGGGAAATTGAAATAATTTGTTCAAATTTGTATTCGAGTTTTGTAAATAAACCAGTGCGGGGGAGGAGAACCAACTCCAGAAGTGATTTGATGCCCCATCGAGGCAACAGTACCTACTGCATTGGTAAAATGCCGAGAGCGCTGGACCCAGGGTGCAGAGATCTGGGAACTTACAAGCTGACCTGCCTGCCCACAGGACAACCCCAAGCCTTCCTGACCTCCCGCCCCAACAGGCCTTTCACCTCTCCTCCTTGATACTCTTGTTTATATCTAGCTCTTCAAGACTCTTGAGTTCCTTGAGGGCAGGGGTGAGTTTTTTAATTGTGTTTGTTCTCAAGCCACTAGAGGCAGGTTCTCATTAAATGATTACTGTTGAAGGAGTAAAAGTAATAAACTCTGGACTCCAAATACCCCAATAGGACCTGGCTTTATGCTAATTTTCTCATTCTACGCTGCTCTGAAGTATTATTAGACCAGAAAGCCCTACTTGTAGCACTGGGAACTGGAGACACATAATTCAGTGCCTAACACAACCCTCCAGGGAAGAAGAGCTGGTAAGGCGGCTGAACTGGAAAGGCTTTTTTTAAAAAAAAATTCAAATTTAATGATACATAGAATTATTTTTTGCTGGTAGGTCTTTTATTATGGCTCTTAATCACAAGCTTTGTTGAGGAAAGTTCTCTGAGTAGGCCTGATTTTTATTACTGTAAAAATTTTCATTAATTAAGAAAAAGAAATCCCTGTTTGTACATAGGTGTTTGTAGATTTTAAAGGATTTGGGGGTTTGGTTTAGTTGGACTCTTTTTGCTGGCTAGGAGGATAATAAATCCAAATTGCTCTTTTTCTCAGCCCTGCCCAACTGTGGGAGAGGCACCTCCCATTTTTGTGTGTCAGTTTCCTCATCTGTTGCTGTGGCAGTGTTGCAGTTGGTTTTTCTCTGATGCCTTTACGTGTAAGAGCTTACAACATTGCCTGGTCCTATGCCATCTTCACGGTCATCGGCATATTTAAGTCCAGCTTTTTATACAGCTTTCATGTAGTCAGTACCTGTGTGCTGTGGAAGTCAATTCCAACCCGTAGCAACCCGAAGGACAGAGTAGAATCGCTCACTCTTTCTCCTGAGGAGTTTCAACGTGAGTCTTCAACGTGAGTCTTAGTGCAGCAGCAAATGATTTAACCACTGTACCACCAGCGTTCTTTCCTTGCCGCCTAGGGTGCTCATCTTCCAGGATTCTTGTCTATTGGTGTTGCTGTGTTTTAATACATAGCATTTTTATTTGCTAATATTCAGGCTGCTCCTTGGAGGCAAGGATTCTGAAGCTCCATCTGACATACTGTGGATATGTTGTAAGGAGGGACCAGTCCTTGGAGAGGGACATCATGCTTGGGAGGGTGGAGGGACAGCCCAGGAGGGGAAGACCCTCAATTAGGTGGATTGTTTCAGTGACTGGGGTAATGGGGGTGAGTGTGTTGGAGGCAGTGAGATTGATACAGGGTAGAGAAAGGTTTAGAGCTGCTGTGCAACTCGACAGCATATAACAACAACAATAACCATTGAGTTGAAACTGACCCATAGCTGATCCTCCAGCAGGTTTTTAGAGGCAATAAATCACACAGGAGAAGACTGACCATGTTTCTCCTGTGGAGCAGCTGGTGGATTTAAGCCACATAGAATTCCGTACCTCTAAGCCACCAGAACTAATCCCTAACAAATGTCTAATCCAAGCCATGGTATTTTCAGTTTCCTCATAGATGTTCAAAAGCTGGACAGTGAATAAAAAAACAAAAGAATAATTGAAGCCTTTGAATCATGGTAGAGTCACAGAATATTGAATGTACCATAGACAAAGAGCCATACAAAAGAATAACACATTTCTTCTTGGAAGAGATACAGCCAACTGCCAATCTTTTGGATAGCAGCTCACCACCTAACCAACAGGTCTCCTGTTTGTACTGTATCATGTTTGTGATACTACGAGATACAGTGTTTACAGTCTGACTTCTACACAAGTAGAGAACACCATACTCCAGTGTTTACCAACAATTCCACTCTAAGCAAGCTGTGACTGTTGTGTATCATCAAATCAGAATCGACCAATAGCTGACTTCCAGTGAGTTTCAGAGAGAGTTAATCACATGGGAGGAGATTGCCCGTCTTCCTCCTGTGGAGCAGCTGATGGATTCAAACTGTGTACCTTTCCTTTGGTGGTGTAATTCCTTACTAGGAAGCCACTAGAGAGCCTTTAATAATGTCACCTTCCTCAATTAAAAAAGAGAAAAAGTAGTTCTTCTCTTATAGATTTATTGTGTAAAAGCAATAAAATGTGAAATTGAATATTGCTGTGAGCTGCCTTGGGATAGACACAAGAGAATGAAATTGTCTCATCCTGCATCTCACCCACAGTCTACTGTACTTGCACCCATTGCTGCAGTCACTATGTCGCTCAAGCTCATGGAGGTTTCGCTCTGTGACTGGTTCCCGGTCCCGAGCAGGATGCCCTTCTCCAGGAGAACACGGCCAAAGTCTCCGAGGTGAAGTCTCACCATCCATCCTCCTTTCTAGGGAGCACTCTGGCTGTATTTCTTCCAAGACAGATTTGTTGTACACGCAGTCAGTACGGGTTGGAGCTGACTTGATAGCACCTAGCAAAAGCAACAACAACAACATAGACTTGTACCTTAAGGAAAATGTTGAGGTAGAGTTTTCCATTAGTTGATGGCATTCACGATACTTTGATATCATTATCTTGCCACTGGTTTGAACTTGACCAACATGTTTAGTTACTTTTCTTCCTTAAAGTAGAAGAGCTAGAAAGGGATTATACCAAGATAAGGCTCATTATGAAGAAAGAAGAGTTTCATACAGTTCCTGCTACGTTTATTTTCATTCATATTGCTTCAATTATTCATGAACTTCAACATTTCCATATGTCTATTGGTCATGTTTGTGCTGCATGTATATACTTCCTGTGTAAATTGTAGAGTTGTTTGATGGCTCCGACCAAAAATGATAAAATCTTACTGAAAATTTAATGAGATTTTACAAAATTGCTGTAAATATATGACACAACGAAAGAGGACTTGTCCCTGTAGAAAGAGAACATGGTTGGTATAATAGGTTAGCCAGAAAGGCCCTCGAAGGATGTATTGATTCAGTGGCTACAGTGATGGGCTCAAGCAGAGCAACGTTGTGAGGGTGGTGGATGTGTGCATGGGGTCACTGAGAGTTGGAAGCAGCTCAGTAGCACCTAATAACAAGCAAAAATGGTAGATACTAATCTGTTGAAGGAAGGACCCTGGTGGCATAGTGTGTAGCCTATCAGGATGCTTATGGAGAAGTCAGCAGTTCTAATCCACCAACTAGTCTGTGGGAGAAAGATAAAGAAACGCCTACCGATGGGGGGAGGCGGGTGTCGATGTGAATTGGAACCAATACTCGATGGCGGTGGGGTGAACATTGCGTTTTGGGTGAAGATGGATGACTTTCCTCACAGGAGCTACATGATTCAGTCTCCAAAATCCCACTGTAGGGTCAGCTAGGAGTCAGTTCCAAATCAATGAAAATGCATTTAATGAGTCTGGTGAGAGATAGAGATGGGTGTCCACTCCCTAATTCATCGGGTGGCTCACTCAAAATGAGTTCATGGCTTCAGAGAGCACAGTGTCTCTACAGGCCTTGTCTCCCCCCCCAACTCTGCTATTAACAGCCATCAGGTAGCCTCTAGCTCATGGAACCTCATGCACAACAGAACAGAATTCTGCCTGAGTCATCAACTTGGTCAGTTAGGGGCTGGACCATTGTTATCCATCGTGTTTTCACGATACGATTCTTGGAAGCAGATCACTTAGTCTGTGTTAAAGTAATGCAATAAGGGCAACCTGCAGCCTCTGTGGACAGGTGGTAGTTGTACATGGGGTGCACTGGGAATCGAACCAAGGTCTCCCACATAAAAGGTAAGAATTCTTCCACTGAACCCACCACCAGTTCCCTCTGGGGTTTTCATTACTCTCCCCCATCTCCTCTGAGTGTTTTCGAGTCCTACCCCAGTGGGCCTGCACCAGGTGCACACTACTGATAACATTCCAGCATCTTCCTCAGTGTTTACTGCAGATCTAAGTGAAGCCAAGGTTACCTTCCTAGCCTGTGCTTCCGCTTCCGCTAGCTGGACGTGGTGAGCAGCCACCCACAATGCTCCCTTTATCTCAGATCCCTCCTCCTCCAAGTCCAAAGGCACAATGGGCTGTTTAGAGAAGAAAGTGATGTGAATGGGGCAAAGAGAGGAGAATTATAGGGTAGCTGTACATTTCTTAATGGGGAAACTGAAACAGAACACTTTGGAGTAGAGATTTTTAAAAAATTGCTTAGACTTTCTCCTTTAGGGAACCTTTAGGTGTTCTGGGGGGAAATGAGCAGAGAATGCAGACTTACATCTGCATCCTGCTCGCCATTGTCCATGGCTCACACTCTGTGTTGTACAGGCCTGTGGGTTGTGGCACTTGTGTAATGGCATGTGTCCGCCATGACAGTGCCACCCAGAATAGCTTCTCTGCCCTGGAAATTGCCCTGGCCTCCACCTAGTGATCCGCATCACTGCCCCTGAATCCCTCACCTCCACCTGTCTCCGCACTGTCATCACACTTGGCCTTCTCCAGAATTTTGAATCATACCACATGCACTCTTTTTCAGGCCAGCTTCTTTCACTAAGCAATATATATTTGTGCATTTGTTTGTTTGTTTTAATTCCTCTTCAGAGAGAAATTTGCTTCAGTGAACCCATTTATTGCAAGAGGGTTGAAAGAAAGGGCACTTGGTCACCAAGGCAACACTGTTGATCATAGGTATGCAGGAATCATCTGCTATCAGCTTGCTGGATTCTTCTACCAACCCTTTATAAAGATTGAAGATGCAGTACGCGTGCTGGACAGTCTCTTTCAAACACTATGCATCTTATGTGAGTCTATCTCAGATTCCTTCTCTGAATAAGTTATTACTAGAGTTATATGACAAAGTATGTGTGAATAGTTGAATGAAAAATAAAGATGCTTTGTAAATTTTCACTCAAATAACAATTCCAAAAGATTGCATTGCTCACAAGCTTCATTGGTCACACTGATGGTACTGGTCCAATGGACCCACTTGACAACCACTGCTTTTAGAGACCCTTGCGAAGGCGGGTATTCTACAGAATGGCTTTAAGTGTGCTTTCAATGCAAAGTTGGAGATGAAGAGGGAGTAAACGTACTTCTGAGAAAAATTTAGTCATATTCATGGAGGCACTATGAGTTGCAGTTGACTCAAGGGCACGTAATATTTATTTGCATTCAAATGGACTCCCAACTTCCTTCAGGAATAATGTGAGAAATGGTGGAACTGATGATAGGAAGGAGCTCTGGTTATGTGTTGATCTGCTAACAAAAATGTCATTGGTTCAAGTCCACCAACCACTCTACAGAGGGAAAATGGGGCAGTCTCCTCCCATTAAAATTTATTCTTCCCCTAAGATTGCAACCTCACAGGGCCAATGAATGTTCATGATTAGTTGGAATAGATTCAACAGCAGTGGATATTATTGGAGAAGCAAAGGGATTTTTTCCCCTCAGCCAAGAATTTGGAGTCTTTTGAAAAATTTGTAAAGCCCTAATATTGCTGCCAACTAGCATACAAGAGATAGTATTTGGGCTGAAAATCATCTGAAACACCTGCTTCTGACTCAGTGCTTAGCTCATAAAAAAGCTCCAGGACTACCTCTAAGAATAATGTAGGTTTATGAGAAATAATCATCTCGATGCCCCATGAGGATGAGCTGGGTGCAAAATGCACTTCCAAGTGGCTACGTGCATTGGCCATTTCTGTGCAGTGTGTCAAAGCACCCCGACCATTTATTCCCATATAATTATTGCCGGTCCATTTCATCACTCACTGTGTAGACTTTTTCCACATACAATACATTCAAACATAAACATTTGGTGCTACTTCAAATGTATTCTGGTGTATATATACTAAAGTAGTTTTAAAAAAACAAAAAGAAATACCAGACTTACTGGTCTGGTAGACTTTTGGAACCTAAAGAACTTGGACTCTTCGAAACAATTCAGGCCTGGAACAGAACCTACCTAAAGAGATCTGCTTTCAGCCAAACAATAGATAAGCCTGTAAAGTTAACACCAGAGAAGAATGTAATTCTTTGTAAAATCAACCATGCAAGACCAAAAGGGCAGTAAAATGTGCAACAATGAATGAGATCTATTTTTTAAATCTATTTTCAGTGAATGAAAATATAACTTTTCTGTATACTTCCATTAAAATCACAATTACAATAAAAATTTATTAAAAAAAAAAAGACCAAAAGAGTAGCAATTGCTCCAAGCAAAAACTCACAAGGCAGGAAGGGACAGGAAAGAAGGATGAATGGATGTGGGAAACCCCAAGAAGAAGTGGGAAGAATACTGTTAAATTTGGAGGATTGCAACCAATGTGGCAAAGGAACATCGGCGTACAATGTTAAATGGAAAATTAATTTGCTCTGTAAATGTTCACCAAAACGGAAATAAAAATGTATACATTAATAAAATAGTCAATCAAAAGTTTAAATTTTTACCTTCTTCAAGATAAAAATAAATAACACTAGAAAGAAAATACCTAAACAAAACAGAATTCTGTAGCTAAGTGGACTGATATTTTTCAAAGGACTCATGTATGTTCTATAAACTCAAATTTCCAAATTTCTCATTCTTTTGGTCTTTGGTGAAACATATGAATACCGATTTAATGGCAAGGATTTTCCGTTCAAGATGGCCCATTAAAAATAATCATTCTTCACCAATCCATTCCTATGACCCTTCAAACACAGAAGAGGGATTTCTTTTGAAGGTATAAACCTACAGACAAAGGAAACACTGCGGCTAAAACAGCACAATTTTGGGAGTGGAGGAACAGGAGGACAATGAGAAGTGGAGTGGCAGCTGGAAAAGGTAGAGTCCTACTTTTGCACAAGAAGAAACTTGGAAGCAATGGAGATTGTCCTGCCAATCCCCCAGAAATCTCAGAAACTGAGGGCACCAGGTGATTCTGGAAGAAATGATGATGGCGAAAGGATAAGTAGATGCAGCCCTAGTGTTGCAATGGTTAAGCACTCAATTGTTCAAACCTAGAATTCCACACAGAAAGAGACCTAGCAATCTGCTCCTGTATGTTACAACAAACTCAAAAGAATTGGTTGAAAATCTACTTTGGAAGCAATTCCCCCAGGCACTCTGTCCCGCACTGGAAGATAAATGCAGGCCTGTTCTCTCGAATATATACAATATTGTGCTCTGCCCAGGGAAAACCAGTTATGGTATAAGAAACTGTGGAAACAAGAGAATTAAGTTCAACGACTTAGAAATTACTTTTCAGAAAGAGAAAAAGTGGAAGGAATGAAATCATTAAACAAGCAATTCGAGAAATGATCACAGAATTGAAGGCTATGATTAAAGGGTCTACTGAATTGGTGTTGGGTCTCTCAAGTCAATTCCAACTCTACAGCGCAAAGCACAGCCCCATTGAGTGTCCAAGGTCTGTTACATCTTTACAGGAATTGATTTGGAGGGTGAGATTTGAACTGCCAACCTTTTGGTTACCAGTTGAAACACCTGAGCTTCTTGAGTAACTACGACAATGGAAGAAAATAGGCTTCCCCTGAGATACATGCTGTTGGGGCCAAAGAACAGCATAAAGAAGTTTCCAGCTAGAGGAAAGGGGAAGAAATAGTCCCACACAAAGGCTTAGAAATGGAAATACTGTGAACATCTCTATTTGTAGGTAAATAGAGCAAAGCCGTTAAAATGTTGAGGGCAAATAATATCCAGTCAAGAACAGTTTTAGCTAGTCAGGTTTTAAATGAAATGTGAATGTAGACGAATGGCATTTTCTGTCTTGCAGGACCTCAAGAACATATCTCCCATGTACCCTTTCTGAGGAAGCTATAGGCATGCTCCCTTGAAATGAGGGAAATGAAAGAGGAAGATGTGACTTCAGAAAAATTCTGAATCTGGCAATAAAAATGGATCTGGTAACAGGAGTACTGGGCTCCAGAAAAGAGCAAACACATAAACCAACATTTTATGTGTGTTCTAAGTAGCACAACAGAGAAAGTTCTGTGTAACAGTGATTCTCAAAGATAATCCAGATTGCCTAGAAGGCTCCTTAAACTACAGTGTATGCACTCCTGGGCAGAAATGGTTCACTGTACTTATTGTTATCCAGACCTTAATTAGAGGGAAAAGGTCTTAACAAACTGAAGGATCCTTGGATAGGACATGTGGCTTGTGATAAGCTATGAACCCAAAGCTTGTTGGTTTAGACCTACCAGTGGCTCCGTAGGAAACAAAAGAAAAAAACAAACAAAAGGCTTCTTCCCTGAAGAAGACGAAGGCAAAGCTTCTGCTGTCTTTTCCTGTTCCAAATTCTGTTGGGTTGCTAAAGCTGTAAACCTTTCCAGGAGGCCACTGTCCATCTTCCTCTGATCGAATGACTGGTGGGTTCAAACTAGGCACCTTTTTGTTAACTGCCCAGCACTTAAGCTACTCTGCCACCAGGGCTCCCATCCAGAGAGGTTACTGCCAAGAAAACCCTACAGAGAAGTTCCACTTTGTGGTGTCACTGTGAGTAACAACAGCAAAGACTTGAAAGTGGTTGGTTGGAACCAGAGAAGAAAAACTGGAGCTCTGTCAGTTAGGGGTGCAGTTATTGATAACAATGGAATAAGCATCAGCAGGAAAAGATTTGGCCTTTAAACCAGTAGTTGACACACTGCAGCTGATAGGTCGCCGTCCTGTGTTGTTAAGTTTTGTTGGTACATAGACACCTGTTTGTTTCAGTATTATCGATGGTTGCTTTACCACTAGAACAGCAGTGTGGAGGAGTTGTTGTTTGTTATTAGGTCTTGCTGGCTCCCACTCACAATGATCTTACGTCCAACTGAATAAAACTCGCCCAGTTCGGTGTGACCCTCGCAATCTCTGCTGTGCATCACTGTAGTCACTGTGTCAGTCCATCTTGTCAAGCATCTTTTCTGTCACAGACCCTCTACTTTTCCAAGCATGATGTCCTTCTCCAGTTACTGACTTCTAGCATGCCCTCAGGATATGTGCTTCTAAGGAGCACTCTGATTACAATTCTTCCAGGACGGTTTGTTCTTTTGTCCATCCACTGGGATATTCAAATCCCTTCACTAATCCCACAATTCAGAGGCATCAGTCCTTTGATCTTTTTTTTGTGTGTGCTGTCCAAAGTTAATATGCATACAAAACTATTGATAATACCATGGCTTATCTCAGGCACATCTTAGTCTTTAAACTGACATCATTGCTCTTTGGAGAGGTCTCAGACAGCAGATTTACCCAGTGTAACGTGTACCTGTCTTCACCCCCCTCCCCCCGCTGTAACCATGGTTGTTGATTGTGGATCCAAATATTGTTGACAACGTCCATGATATTGCCTTTTGGTCCAACTATGGTGATTTTTGTTTTCTTGCTGCTGAAGTAAATATACTGAAAGCTATTTTTTTTTTCATTTCAATGAAAGTTTGTAAATCATACTGTTTTTTCCTTCTATCATTCATACTAATTTTGCTTTATTACCTTTATTACAGTTGATGAATGCAATTAATTACAATGTTTCATCAACTCCTTATTGTATATTGCCTTTCCCTTCACCCAACTTATCTTTTTATTGTTGCTCCCTTACCCTTCTACTTCCATCCCTTTAAACTATCCAATTAGGTGTCAATCTGCATGTAAACCTGTCCTTGCCTTTTTATAATAGTAATCTTATTCCATAATTGTCCTTTTGTGACTTACATCATTTCTTCTAGATTCATCCATGTTGTGCAGTGATTCACCAATTCTTGACTGTTTATTAGTGATGCATAGCACTCCGTTGTGTGACTGTACTATAATCTGTAAGCCATTAGCCTTATAGACACTTGGGTTGTTTCCATCTCTTTATTATTGTAAGCAGTATTGCAATTTACATGGGTGAATCCATATCAGTTCGTGTTGCAGCTCTTATTTCTTTGGAACACATTCTTAGTAGTGGGATTACTGGAGCAAATAGTGTTTCTAGTCTCAAGTTTCTAAGGAATCACTAGATTGCTTTTCATAGTAACTTCACCATTTTTCATTTCCCCCAGCGGTGTGTGAGAGTTCCAAACTCTCCACACTCCTCCCAACATTTGTTGTTTGCTGTCTTATTGCACAGTGTTATTTTTTCTGGGGAGAGATGATATCTCCTTGTTTTCATTTGCACCTTTCTGGTAGCTAATGATCTTAAGCATTTCTTCATATGTTTGTTGGCCATCCAAATGTCATCTTTGGTGAAGTGTCTTTTTGTGTTTTCTGCCCACTTTGTAAGTGAGTCGTTTGTCTTTTTCTTGTTAAAGGCTGTAGTGTTTGATATTCAAAAAGATTCAAATATTTAGTATCTGGCTGTTAAGAAAATGTTTGCCAACTCTGGCTTTACACTATCACTGTTGGATAAAATAATGGCTAAAATTCAAGAAAGAAGGGAAAAGATCGAAGTGATACTGATAAAATAATTTTTTTTTTTCAAGAATTTTGATTAAGTGTCTTTTATTAGCAGTAAGAATGGTGAAAACTCCCAAAATCTAACTATTCTTTCAGAGGCCTGGGCCACACAATTGAATAGATGTTTGCAGGTTGAAGAAAAATGCTAAATATTATTTAAAAGTGTGTCCAAATATTATTTTAAAAGATCTCTTCTCCATTAGAAGATGAGAATGACTCCTCAGATAAATGTCCTTTGGGGATCTTTGGTCTCAAATGTATCAAACAAAACTTTGACTCGTGACTACAGAGGAATAGTTTCAAGGTATAACTTGATTGTATATAAATGAGGAATTTAGCTGAAACGTTAAAAAAAAGACTTCCTCTCCCCAGAGACTCAGGTATAAGGAAAAGGCCTGATTCAACACGCAGAATATGTAAATCATATTCTTAGAGAAGGCCTTTTTGACCTTCAAGCACTGTTGTGTTCTACGTCCAGGCTGATCTGCAAAAATTGTATAACGTGTGCTTTTTTACGGAAAAATACTCTGTGTGTGTGTGTGAGAGAGAGAGAGAGAAAGGGACACAGAGAGAGATTTGCCTCAAGAATATGGTTCCAAAAAAAAAAATTAATATAGTTCACTCAGTTTGTAAAGCAAACTCTCACCAGAATCAGCAAACAAACCTCTGTAGAATCCAGCTGCTGAAGACAACTTCCAACCTGGATTCCAGCTCCACACTGCTGACCAAATGTGTTTTTAAATAGGAAGATAGAAAGTTATGTTACCAAGCCAAAGATGGGTGATTTTAATCTGCAGCCCTCAGAACTTGTGTTTTTTTTAAGATCTATCTATATGTAATCAAACTGACAACAGTGACTCAAATGATTAGATAGGATATTTTAGAAGTCAGTGAGTTTGCAATAAGCGAGGGAATAGTGCATTGAAAGAATGGTTGCATAGCTGGAAGAATGTAACCCTTGTCACTAAACTTTACATGTAGAAATTGTTAAGTTTGTGAATCTTCAGTTAGTGTAAATTCTAAGCAACAAAGAAAGTGTGTGTGTGTGTGTGTGTGTGTGTGTGTGTGTGTGTGTGTGTGTGAGAGGGAGAGAGAGAGAGAGAGGGACTCAATGGCACTTAACAACAGCAACAACAACGAAATAGCTCTGTTGGCCTAGTGGATAGAAAGTTATGCAACCAAGCCAAAGTGGGTGATTTTAATCTGCGGCCTTCAGGCCTGATTTTGGTTTTGGTCAAACATTCTTCTAAGTAGTATAGCACTGGACTGTGCATTGCTGTATAGAGGTAACTCATGGTTGCTGCGATGCTAAACACTGTGACACTGATGTGACAAATGCAATAATGGTTACCCGTGATGGACAGTGTTTGGTGGAGCTTCCCAATTAAAACAAGATTGAAAGCAGGAGTGGCATCCACTTCTGAAATAGCTTGCCTTGAGAAACCCTGTGAACTTGGAGAAATGATGAAAGTTATACAAGTGTTCAGGTCTTTCATTCATAGAGTCGTCTATGACTCAATGTCACTTCACAACATCAACAACAGTTGTAAAGCCTGACAAGTCCCAAGTGGCTAGGTCAGGTGTCCGGCTAGATGTTTCTCTGACTTGCTTAGCTGCAGGAGCTGGTGAATGCAAGGTCAGCAGGACAGATGACAGACTGTTAGCCCACTGCCTGTGGAGGCTGATTAACCTCAAGATCAAGAGTCCTAAGATCCGCAGGCAGTACAGCAGGCTCAAGTTCCAAGAACCAGAGATCAGATGATCCCAAATGAACTTTGCCAGACTGTCTATACGTATTGGATGCAGGTCATACCTCTGAGGAAACATCCCTTACAACTGATTGGCTAATGGCATCAGCTCACATCATTGAGGTGATTGCATCATATCGCAGAAAGAAGGATAACGACTTAATGGCATAAATACCACACTACTGAAAATCATGGCCCAGCTAAATTGACATATAACTTCAACTATCACCCTCACATCCCTGATTAACTGGTTCTGGGTCTCCTTAGCCTGCCATAACACAATACCACAAATGAGGTAACATTAAAAAACAGAAATATATTGCCCCACAGCCTAGAGACCTAAAGTTCAAGTCAGGGTCTTAGGTCATGTAGGTTCTCTCTGGGAGCTTGGGGGGGGGGGACAACAACAACAACTTTCCATGCCTACTACTTTCTAGAGGCTGCCAGCAATCCTTGACCTTCCTTTGCTGCTTATAGATGCATCAGGCTTGCTTGTCATATGGTATCTATCTGTCTTCGCCCTTTGTGTGTCTGTTCTCCCTTTTATAAGACACTCCTCTGAAGGGATTCAGACTCATCCTACCCCTCTTTTATCTTAACTGGTCAACAACTCATCTTTTTTCCATCAAGTCAGAACTGCCTCATAGTTGTTGACTATTCATTGGGTTCCTGAGGCTGTAAATGACAGGAGAGATTGCTCTTCTTTCTCTCTCAGAACCACTTATAAATTAGAAATCCCGGAGAGGCATGGCATTTGGGTTAGCAGTGCAACTCTTGACTAAGTAGGAGCTAGGATGGGGATTAGGACTTGAAGACATCTCTCAGGCGAGCACAGATCAATCCATAGGACTGGGATGCCACAGACCTGCACCGCCCTTCACCAGTCAGCTCAACATGGACCATAAATGCTGCAGTGGCAATTCCACACTGTTGCTTCCTGACTCTACCAGTTGCACTAATGCCCGGAAGCTTCCAGAGGAAAGGGTGAAAACTCATACCCTTGGGCTGGCATAACTTGGCCCAGGATTGGTTTAGTGGTTTGCTGTTTGTTTCACACATACTTGCCTTGCGTTGTCATCCAGGGATGGAAGCCTCCCGGAATGAGGAGTGGCCCAGGCTAGTGGACATCCCAGCTGCATCTTTAGGTGTCAGAGCCAACCCAGTGGATGAGGGGAGGGAAAGCTCCAGATCACCAGGATGCAATCCAGTTCCCTTAAGATTCCATCCAAGCCAATGTGCTGTTCTTGTTGCTGTTGGGTGCTAGTGAGTAGACTCTAACTCATCGTGACCCAGTGTACAGCAGATGAAACCCTGGGCCGTTCTCATGATCTCTGCTGTGCACAAATCCATCTCCTTGAGGGTCTTCCTCTCTTTCACTGACTCTCTGCTTTTCAAAAGATGTTGCCCTTCTCTAGGGACTTGCCCCTTTTGACAACATGCTCGAATGATGTGAGATGATGTCTCAGTATGCTTGCTTCTAAGGAGTGCTCTGACTTCACTTTTTCCAAGACAGAGCTCTTTGTTCTTTCAGATGTCCATGCGGTCATTTTGGAGATTTGAAGAATGGATGCCTTTGAATTGTGGTGTTGGTAGAGAATATTGAATATGCTTTATCCTCACCTCAAATTAAAACTTGCTGCCATCAAGTTATTTCTGACTCACAGCAAGCCTCCATTGAGTTTCCCCAATGGTAGAAAGCCCATCCTTTGCCCTAGGAGCTGCTTATAGATTCAAACAGTCAGTCTCTGGGTTAGAAGCACAATTTGCTGTGGGCCACACTGCCAGATCACCTATCCTCACCTAGGATGCATTTATACTTTTTTCTAGTAAGAGTGCTGTAATTTTTTTTTTAAGGTGCTTAGGTCTGTTTGCATTTTAATTTACAAGTTCCTGCCATCTAGTGGTCAAATTAATAAAAACTTACTCTCTTCTGAACATGCCAGTCCTTGACCTAGAGAGCTCTTGGTGGCATAGTCCGAGAGAGCTGTGCTGTTACGACAGTGACTGCACCTCTGGCACTTTGAATCCATGAGCGACTCCATGGGAGAAAAAAATAGACAATTTCAGAATCTGGGCTGTGTCCTTTCTCGATGCCTATTACATCAGTACACTGAGCAAATCATTCAAGAAGCTGGATTTTATGAAGAAGAGTGTGGTATCGGGATTGGAGGAAGACTCATCAACAACTTCCATTATGCTGATGGCACAATCTTACTTGCTGAAAGTGAGGAGAACTGGAAGCATTTGCTGCAAAAGATCAAAGACTACAGTCTTCAATATGGATTGCATCTCAACCTCAAGAAAACAAAAATCTTCACCACTGGGCCAAGAGGCAACATCATGGGAGATGGAGAATAGACTGAAGTTCTCAATTATTTCATTTTGCTGGGATCCACAATCCACACCAATGGTAACAGCAGTCAAAAAATCATCTGCTGTCACGGATCTCCTTGAAGTGCTCAGAAAGCAAGGATATAAGTTTAAAGATTAAGATGTGCTTGATGCAAGTCATGGGACTTTCAGTTGTTTCATATGCATGTGAAAGTTAGACAATGAATAAAGAAGACTGAAGAAGAATATATGCCTTTGGATTGTTGGAGAAGACTATTGATTACCCCATGGATTGTCGGAAGAACAAATCTGTTTTGGAAGAAGTGCAGCCAGGGTGCTCCTTAGAGTCAAGGATACTTTGGGCATGTTGTCAAGAGTGGACAGTCCTTAGAGAAATACACCATGCTGGGAAAGGGAGAGGCGCCAGAGAAAGAGAGGAAGACCTTTGATGAAATGAGTGGGCACAGTGACAGCAACAAGGGTTCAAGCATGGCTGAGATTGGGAGGGTGGGGCAGGATAGGGACAAATTTTCATAGCATCACTATCGTGTCCAGATCCACTTGGCACGTGAACAGCAATGTGTTTGAACTTTGTTAATATATTTGTATAATTTTTAAAAAAAATATTAAGTTGGCAGCACCTAACCACAACAACTGACAAGAGATTCTAATGTGCAGGCACAGTTGGACACGACTGGACTAGGAGTATTTAGCATAGGAACCTCTGTTGGATCTGAACCGCCAGAAGGGCACTGCCTTGGGGTTAGCGGTGCACCTCCCTGTCAGTGCTCCCCGTACTATCAGTGCTGCCTGGATTAAAGCCAGGCACACCAGAATGTTTGTCTGAGGCACTGAGTCCACACTTTTAAATGTGTTCATCCTGCAAACAAGAAGGCTAGTAGTTTTCTAAGTCTGCTGTAACAAAGTACCACAAAATAGGTGGCTGAGAACAACACAAGTATGGAATCAAGACTGACACACATTCTCTCTCTGTCTCTCTCTCTGTCTCTCTCTCTCTGTGTCTGTCTCTATCTCTCTGTCTGTCTCTCTTTGTCTCTGTCTCTCAAGACTTGCCAGCTTCTGGTGGTCTCAGGAATTTCTTGCTTCGTAGAAACTGCCTCACTCCAATCTCTGCCTCTGTCTTCACATGGTCATTGCCCCTGTGTGTTACCTTTCCTTCTCTTCTCTTCTCTTCTCTTCTCTTCTCTTCTCTTCTCTTCTCTTCTCTTCTCTTCTGTAAGAACATCTGTCATATGCTTGGAAAAGTGGAGGGTCAGTGAGAAAGAGGAAGACTCCACAGTGTGGTTTGACACAGTAAGTACAGCAGCGAGATGAGGCACAGCAGACATTGTGAGGAGGGTAGGGTCACCATGAGCTGGAGTTGACTTGATGGCACCTAACAACAACAACTCCCATAACATCATGTTAACCAGAGAATATCTTCAAGACTGTTTCCAAACATGATAATATTTACAGATACCATGAAGTAGAGATGCAGCCTGTGGAGGGTTAACAGGGATGAGAAGGGAAGAAAAATAGAGAAGTTGGGAGGCGGGAAAGGCAGTAGATAATAAGGGTTTGATTTTTGTTGCATGCCATTGAGTCAGAACCAACTCAAAGCTGATCCTCCAGCGGGTTTTCAGGGCAGTAAATCACACAGGGAGAGATTGCCCAGCCTTATCCTATGGAGCAATGGTAGATTCAAACCGTGTTCCCTTTGGGGTTGCAGCACAGCATCTTACCACTAGGTCACCAGAGTAAGGTGGTTAATTAATTGTTAATTAATTACATTAATCAATATTATAAAACAAAGTGACTATCACTTTGAATGAAAATATAGTATTTTTATTTTCACTCAAAGAAAAATTTAAGAATTATTGTGGTAAAATAGATATAATTTTAAAAAATCACCACTTTAACAGCCCTAAGTGTAAAGTTAGTAGCATGAATTGCATAACCATATCATGTGACCATTTGGACTATCCATTTCTAAAGTCTTTAGCTCCTCACATCTATGTCCACATTTCTTCATCCATAACAAAGAGAGAAAGAGACACTCTCTCAAAACCCAAAGAGATGCCCTGCTTCAGGGTTGCCATGTGTAGGTGCACAGGTTGTGCACTGCATGAATCTCGGAGGCCTTTGCTTTGCAGCCAGAGCTGAGGATGATCACCCCTCAGTCGTTGCAGCAGGCTAGGTAGCTGTGATGTTGGGTCATGCGGGAAAACTAGAGATACCTGCACTGGCTTTCTGAGTTTCTAACATGAAGCCCAATGACCACCGGCTCTATCTGGGAAGATCCTGCAGCCAAACAGAATGTCTGTCAGCTCACAGCCAGCACTGTTTGTCCTTGGATAGTTTCATGGTGGTCTAGGGCATTTTTCCAGTGTGACAAATTATCTTTGCCTTTCCTGGGTTTAGATACTTTTTCCGAGAATATTTTTTTTGAGAAGGTTTATCTCAGCTCACTCATTATCAAAAGAACCTCACAACGTGCACTCTAAATTTGAAAGGCTCAGCAACCAGAAAGATCTTCATGGCCACCCTCTTCCGTGTGCACTGTGACCTTCTCCCCCACTTCAATGTCATCCCTGCCTCTGTTCTCCTGAGCAAATACCCAGAGTCCTTTTGGATTAAAATGCAGGATTGGCCTTTTCTCAACTACATGTTGACAGTTTGTGTCTCAGATGGCCTTTAAGATATGTTTACCAGTGAGCACGTACCCCTAACCCTCTTCCATTGTACTCGATCTTGCTTAATTTCTTGGATGGCTGGTCCTTGTGTCCAATAGATCAAATCCACTGGCATCAAGTCAGTTCTTTGTAGCAACACCGTAGGTCAGTCTGGAATTGTCCTAAATGGCCATGGCTGTGAGTCTTTATGGAGCTGACTTCCCTTAGAGTATCTGGGAGGCTCAAACCACTAACCTTTGAGTTGTCTGTGTGTACAATAGAAAACTTGTCAGATTCAGTGGTTGAGATGGGCCAAGCTCAGCCAGCTTTTGGTGAGCAGACCTTTCACTTCCTTCCATCATCTGCTGTGAATATCAAAAGCCTTTGTCCAAGATCTGAGGTCTGTGGGTCCGCATCCACCCCGCTGCCAACAGCAGCAGTCCTTCAGAGAGTCCTCTCGGCTTTCCTTGGCTGCCTGGAAGCTCAGAGCTGTTTGGAGTTTTCAATGTCTTATTCTAACTTAGCTTTGAAGGGTAATTCTTCCAGAGTCCTTTGGATTGGGGATTTTTAATCATTCACATGAGGTTTTGTGGCTGCCACAAATGATTTACACTCAGTTACTGATTGGAAGATGGGCAGTTTGAACCTGCCCATTGGCACTGCAGAAGAAAGGTCTGGTAATGAGCTTCTATGAAGATGACAACTAAACCCTGAGTGCTCATTTCCACTCTGTATCAGTTAGGCCTCTAAGAATCGAATCAACTCAATGCAATGCATTTGGCTGGGTGATGTTTAGTGTTATTATTTCTGTGCCTTTTGACTTCAAGTTGCCACACATCCCTTTAGGAGGGGGGAATGGGAAATAAACATATGAATTTAGAAACATTCAATTCCAACTCTAACCCATAGACATTTACTTAGGAGATGGTCACTAGGGAAACTAGAGGCCAGGAAACCCCCGAACCCTGCTTCCTGCTCACAGAAGGGGTAAAGTGTCTGAAAGCAGAGCTACATTTTTATCAGTCCAAGGATATAAAACAACAGCAGTAAGCATGAGGCAGGCTTCAGAGATCATGTGGGTTCAAACTGTACTACCTCCCTACCATTTAGCTCTCATTCAAGTTACTTATTCTTTTTGCATCTCAGTTTACTCTTTGCTAAAATGGGGATAATAGGATGTATCTCTGCTTTTGTGAGGATTAAATGAAATACTGAATGCCAAACACTAACCACAATGCTGAGAGAGTGTGTAGCATGATTCAATATTCAATGTAGTAAAATCTTATAAGAACAATTTCATAAAATAGTTTTCCAGAAGAGAATTGAATAGCAACATATGACTGGCTATTTCATTATTCACTCTGCTGCATAAGGGAGTTCTGGTGGCCTAGAGGTAAGGAGCTGCATTGCAGTCCCGAAGGCCTGCTGTTCAAATCCACCAGCTGCTCTGTGGGAGAAGGACGGGCAATCTCTTCCCATGCAATTATACTGCCTCTGAGAACCTACTGGAGCATCAGCTGTGGGTCAGTTCTGACTCAAGGATAAACAACAACAACATTCTGAATAACAGGCACAATTCAGATTGTCTCCCCTTATGAAAAGATTTGGGATGTACAGAAAAGCAAAAACTTCTGTGAAAGAGAAACTTCTAGGAGAAAAAAAAAGAAAAAAACCTTTCCCCCTTTAAAGTTTTTCTACCATTTTTCCCTCTGGGTTTTTATATCTCTGTTACATAACTGTCTCAAACATCAGTTTAATATAGTTAAGTGGTTTTTTTTAAAATACAGTGACCCTTAATTACAATACTATCTTCTTCCAGGATCTGAACACTAATAATAAATTCTCTTAGCACATGAATCAACCAAATAGCCAAAAGTCAGTATGTTCTTTTTACAGAACATTTTATTGCATTTTAGGTCATAGTTTACACAGCAGATTCCTTTGCCCTTGCCCTGCAGCGGTTAATGTACACCTTGTTCTGTGACGACATGTGGGCCTGGCAGTATGTCAGCATTCGCCCCGTTTTTACCCACCTTCCCTGTATCCGTCCCTGCCCCTCTTTATCTTCCCATCTTTGCTTTGGGGAAATGTTGCCCATTTGGTTTGTTCATAGTTGTTCTAAGGAGTACATTCGTGTAGGTCGATTTCCTCTTTGAATTAAATGTCACATCCAGGGTGACTTCAATTCCAGGTTAAAAAGATGTTTTAGGCAATAGGCTACGAGGTTGGTGTAATCTCTATAAATTCGGTAAACCTGGGTATTTTTTTTCACGACTTTGAACTTTGTTCTACATTTCCCTCCCATTCTAAGCAGGACCTTCTGTTGTGTTCATGGTCGGAGCTGTGGGCAGTGGTAGCTGGGCACAATCTAGTTCTTCTGGTCTCAGGCTCGAGAAGGTTGTGATTCATGGGGACCGTTGTTGTTGTTGATGATGATGATGATGTTGATGATGGCCTTTAAGTTGAGCATGACTCATAGCAACCCTATGAACAAAAGGCCTGAAGCCCCTCTACAACAATAGATATTTATCCAACTTCACAGAGTTTCCGGAGGCATGTTGTTTAGGAAGTAGAAACAACTCCTGCTTCCAAGGGGACCATTAGTCCTGTGGATTAATTGCTTCCTTGAGTCTTTGGTTTCCTTCATGCCCTTTGCTCGGCACGGGAAAAGACCAGTAGCTATGTAATAGATGACCACTTACAAGCTTTATAAGACCCTAGATGCTACTCACCCAACTAGGATGTAGAACATGATCTTTATGAACCGTGCTTTGCCATTTGACTTAAATATCCCTGGAGCCTGTGGTCCTTAGCCTTCAAGCCCCAGTAATAGAATCCCACAAGGCATATGGTTATGTCCAGAAAGTTTCCATAGCTGTGGTCTCTAGGTGGTTTTCAATATATACTAATATATATGCAGCACATACAAATCGGTTTCTATAGATGTTCCTGACTATACCTATATATGTGCATGTACGTATTCTCATATGCTTTCCCTCAACTCTATATCGTACATATCTACACAGATAACTGTCTAAAGTCACTACGAGTCAGAGTCAGCTCCAGAGCACCTAACAACAGCTAGCTATATCACCACACGCAAATGTTCGGTTGCTATTATTGTTGCTGCAGTATTGTATATGTTATATCATGTACCACTAGTGGTGTTAGGTGCCCTTAAATCTCATCTGACTGACAGCAACTCTGTGCACAACGAAATAAAACACTACCTGATTCTGTGACATCGTCACAACCTCTGTTGTGTAAGTCCACTGTAGCAGTCATTAAGTCAGTCCATCTCTTTGAGTGTTCCTCTCCTCTGCTGATCTCTGCTTTACCAAGCATTAAGGTCCTTCCTCTGGGACTGGCCTCTCCTGATAATATGCCCAAAGTATTTGGAAAAACCTCAACATCCTGTGTTGTGCAGGTGACACATCCTTGCTTGCAGAACATGAAGAAGACTTGAAGCACTTGCTGCAGAAGATCAAAGACTTCAATACGGATTTTACTGCAACCCAAACAAAAATCGTCATACTTGGGCAAATAAAAACCATCATGATAAAAGGAGAAATGACAGGATTTGTCAAGGATTTTCTTTTACTTGGATCCACAAACAACAATCATAAAAGCAGCAGTCAAGAAATGAAATAATGTAATACATTCGGCAAATGTCATCCCAAGGACCTTTTAAAGTGTTAAAGAGCAAGGATGTCACTTTAAAGATTAAGGTACTCCTGACCTAAGCCAAGGTATTTTCAATTGCCTCAGGTGCATGTGAAAGTTGTTCAATAAATATTGTAGATGAAGAAGAATTAATGCCTTGTTTTGTGGTTTTGGTGAAGAATATTGAATACACTGTTGTTGTTGTTGTGTGCCAGTGTATTGTTGCCATGTGTTGCCTGAGACTCATAATGCACAATAGCTCTGAATCCTGCCCTATCCTGAGCCAGTCTCACTGACTCTGAGACACCTACCCCATACCGTAGACTGCCAACAGCCCCCCCCCCCAAATCTGTCTTGGGAAAAGTGCAATAAATAAAGAGTGCTTCTTAAAAGAGTTTTAATTTTTCTTTTGCATAATTTTGGCATTTTATGAAGATTAGTTTCTAGAGAGGGAGCTAATGATTGGGAAAGTAAAGGATCATCAAAAAAGGGGAAAGCCCTCTATGAGATAGATTGACTCAGTGTCTGTAACAGTGGGTTCAAACCCAGCAACTCAGATTGTGAGGATGACACAGGACCAGCCGACTTTTTAGTTCTGTTGTAAATACAGACCCACTACGACTCAGAACTGATTCCGCAGTGCCTTGAAACAAAAACATGTCATTTGGCAGCCAGTTTTGATTGACATAACTTAGTGTAGTTAAATAATCAAAGGGAATATACTTGTAGTTTTTATGTATTCCATTATAAATGTTAGTTTTTACTATCTGTGGCCTCTTGTGAAATGTCTAGAATCTCACTGGTTCCTAGGGATGACTGGCTGCATCTGATAATGAAGAAAAAAAATCTTCTATTGGCCTTATACCTGTTGTTGTACAATTTCCCCAGAAAACAGAACTGAACTAAAATTCCAGCCTACCACTTACTTGCTACACTACTTTGGATGTATTACTAACTCTCCCTGAGCCTCAGATAATATATTTCTTTTTTTAAAAAAATTCTACTAGTTTATTTACAAAATTTGAATGCATTGTTTTCAAGAACAAATTCTTTGAATTTCTCTCACCTCCCCCCCATCAAATTGTACAACCTGATGCTTAATCCCCGCTTCCCCCTGCACAGCCACATCCCTCTGTTTCCACCGTCTCCCACCCCTCCTGGATCCTTATACTCATTCTACAATAATGGTTTTATACAATATTTATCCTTGTGGGACTGAGCTAGTTCACTCAGCATAATGGTCGCCATTCCCTCCCAAGTTAGGTAATAATTTACAAAATCATTGCTGCTGCGTGCTGCATAGTATTCCATTGTGTGAATGTACCATAATTTCTCAATCCATTCATTTGTGATGAGACATTTGGGCTGTTTCCATGTTCTTGCAATGGTGAATAATGCTATGAACACTGGTGTACAAATCTCAGTTTGTGCCTCAGTTCTCATTTTCCCAGGGTATATTCCAAGTAGTGAAATAGCTGGGTCATATGAAATGTCTATGTTCAGCTTTTTGAGGAAGTGCCAGACTGCCTTCCAGAATGGTTGCACCATTTTACAATCCCACCAACAATGTATAAGAGTTCCTTTCTTAAAAAAAAAAAAAAGAGTTCCTTTCTTGCCACATCCTCTCCAACATTTATTACATGCTGCCCTGTTAAACTTTGCCACTTTTACTGGAGTGAGATGGTACCTCATTGTGGTTTTGATTTGCATCTCTCTTATTGCCAGTGATTTGGAGCATTTCTTAATGTGTCTGTTTCCCACTCCAGTATCTTCCTCTGTGAAAATTCTTTTCATGTCTTTTGCCCATTTTGTAACTGAGTTATCAGTCTTTTTCTTGTGGAGGCCCAAGAGTATTCGGTAAACTTTAGTTATAAGACTCTTGTCTGAGATGGTATTACCAAATGTTTGTTCCCAGTCTGTAGGTTTTCTTTTCACCCTGTTGGAAAAAGTTTTTGATTCACACATGGATTTAATCTTTAGAAGGTCCCATGCATCAATTTTATCCTCTTTAGAATGGACATTTCTGGTTGTATTTGGCAAGAAGATAGATTGGCACAATGGAGTCAAGCATGTCGGAGATAGTGAGGATGGAATAAGATAGTGCAGGTTCAGATCCATTGTTTATAAGGTCACTGTGAGTCTTAGTCAACCCAACTGCACTTAACAACAACCACAGTTCGTTTGTTGTTGTTACCACAACAGAAAGCTACTGTGGCCCAGAGCTTTACACAATAATATTTCACACAGCTTTTCTATTTGTGACTGTTTTCATGTTACTGAAGCAAGGTTGAGTAGTTGTGTCAGCAAGCCCAATGACCTGCAAAGCTGAAAATATGTGCTAATTTGAGAGTTGAACATGGCCCTATGAGAAAGAGCTTAACACCTGGGAAGGACTCAGATTGCCTTCTGCAGTTCTTGTCAAGGAATGAATGAATGAATGAATGAATGAATGAGCAACTCTCCACTAAACAAAACTGACGTGAGATAGACTTAATTACTAATATTCTACCTACTAGTGGTACTTACTAACTACATTCTTTTGACTTATTTTCAAGCCAATGGAATATGTTGTTGTTGTTGTTAATTGCCTTCGAGTTGAGGATGACTCATAGCGACCCTATGAACAAAAGGCCTGAAGCCCCTCTACAACTTTCGACATTTATTAAAGTTCATGGAGTTTCCAGAGGCATGTTATTTAGGAAGTGGATATAAGGGTGTAAATATTACAAGGACGTGTTGGAACGCAAATTCCTGCTTGTGTCTTGTTACAATCCTTCTCTTCCCTAAAACAGTGTAACCTTGAAGAAGTGCCAATGGAGATAGTTACTAAGCCCGTTTTTATTCTCCTGAAGAAACTTGAGCTGAAGTTTTGTCAAGGCTGAATAAGGTCACATTAATTTTCTTTTTAGAGAATAAGACAAAAATCCCATTGTGTTTTCGCAAATTAGTGTCAATATGTAGATAGCTGTCATAAATTGGCTTTCAGGGAAAGAAACCTTATTAAAGACCTTGGGCTGTAGGTTAAATCTTAAATAGGATAATCCTTTTTGGAGAGTTTTCAGAGGCTCCAAATCACACAAGAGAAGATTTCCCACCTTTTGTCTTAGGGGCTACTGGTAGATTTGAACCTCCAGAGAAACAGCACTTCTAGGTATGCAGCACTATTCTTTATGGACTGTGCCACAAGAGCTCCCTTTGAATAAGATAATCCTTAGGAAAATAGAGGTCTTTAATCTCTTTTAGAGCTCTACATTAGAAGAAAACTGTTTACCAAATGTTCATTTTATTGGCTTTTTTTTTAAAAAAAAGAAGGCCAGTTATTTTCAATAAAACTTAGCCTTTACAAAATAATAAAGTAAATGCTGGGGATGTTTATTTTATCATTGCTTTGATTAATTACGTGAACAGTCTGTGTCTTTTAAATAATCTCTTTGAGTCTGGAGGAGCAAAGGGTTTAACTTTAATGTGGGAGAAGGAGAAACGCTAGGATGCAGTCCAAATGGCCTGAACAAAGGTGGAAACAAGAGGAGTCTACAAATCTAAGAAGAAAAGCACACTGTCTAAAATTACAGGCACCGTGGAGCTGTGTTATCCCCAATTCTAGTCCCTGGGTGTCTGAATTGGTTATACATTCAGCCAAATGGTCCAAGAGGTGATGTGATCAATGTCAACAGCAACTGGAAGTTCATCCAACATTGATTATCTCCCTAAGGCTCCCAAATGTTGATAGCTGGAATCTACCCAGAGACAGGTTGCAATAAAGGCCTGGTGATCTACTTCTAAACCCCCCAAGCTATCTCAGTCCATGGGGAGCACAAGTCTACTGTGACACACGTGGGGCTCACTAAGAGTTGGGTTCAACACAATGACACTGGTCCTGGGGTCTTTCAGATCACTGCTCCACAAAGGAAAGGCACCTTGATATTCTGTGTGTGAAAAAGAAAAGGATGAGATAATGGAAAATTTAGAGGGTCCGGAAGTTCCTGGTAAAGCCAGAAAGGTTGGAGGGATGGATGTGTATATGTGTGTGTGTTCGTGTACGTGTGTGCGCTCGAGTGCACACTTTCCTCACAATGCAGCAACCAAAAATGCCTCTCATGTGACAGTCACTCTTCATTGCCTTCTGTTTCTTTGGTTACTTAGGCCTAATCCCTCCTTTAAAGCTTGAGTATTGATGAGCATGGCCGTGTCAACATTGTAGAAAGAGAAGTGAGACTTTAGGAGGCTAACAAAAGGTAAACCGTGTCAGTTGTTGTGGGCATTGATCATATTACCTGTAAAAGAATTCCACTTTAAGTGTTGGGGAGCATTTCTCAGCATCTTGCCTGCTTGTCTGACTTCTTTATTTCCAAAATAATTTTTTTGTGAACATCCACAGTGCAGTGTCTTAGATGAGGTGGCATCAAACTATGGCTCATGGGTCAATTCCAGCCTTGCCTCTGGTTTTGTACAGACTACAAGCTGAAAATGGTTTTTATGTGTTTTTTTAATAGTTGGGGAGGGGGAATTCCAAGTTCAATGTCCACAAATAAAGTTTTATTGGAACATAGCCATAGCCATTCATTTGTATATGTGATTCTTTTCTTGTGACAATAGTAGAGTTGAACAGTTGTGTCAGACCCTGTGATCCATAAAGCTGAAAATATTTACTGTCAACCCCTGTGCTAGACTCTGAGGAGAAAGCTGTGTCCAAGACTAGCACAATCACTGGCTTCCTGGTCTCTTCTAGAAAGAGAATCAGTCAGCAACTAAAACAATAAGGATGTTATTACCGACTAAGAAAAAGGTGAAACAGTAACAAGAAACAGGATAAAATAAGGACGAATTGGGGTAGGAGCTGGAGAGAGAAAGGAGAGATACTGGATGTAGGGAGATTAAAGAAGTAACATTTATTATCTGCATAGAAGCCAGTAAAAAGAACATCCCAAAGAAGGAATGTGAATGTGAAAAGATCCCATGGGAACAAGGGGAGATGATTTGTGTTTCAGAGTGGGGGCTGAAGAAGTCAGCCAGGACGGGAAGTTGGAGAGGCTGTTGCTGTTGTTGTGTGCCAACAAGTCAAGGCCAACTCATGGCCACCCTGGAGGATGGAATAAGCCCTGTACCATTTCTTAGGCTATCATTTAAAAGGGGGAAATTGTCACATCTTTCTCCATGGAGCAGCTGGTGGGTTCAGACCATCAGCCTTCCAGTTGGCAGCTGATAACCACTGGTCCACCATGTCTCCAGCTGCCTGCCTCCCCATGGCTGCTGCTCCTGACCCCACTGCGCAGCCGCAGTGTCAGCCCCTCTCCTTTCCACTACTCTACTTTGCCAGACGTCAAGTCTTTCTCCAGGGTCTGGTTCCTCGATAACATGTCCAATATATGGAAGAATTGTTAGGTGCCATTGAGTCAACTACGACTCCTAGTGACCCTATGAATGACAGATCTGAACCCAGAACTATACGACATCATCCTCGCTATCTCATGTGCATAAGCCCATTGTTACAGTCGCTGTGTCAATCCATCTTATTGTTGACGATGTCATTGTTGATTGCCTTCAAGTCGAGAGACCCTAGGAATAGGCATGGTCAGATGCCAAGGTCAATGGAAAACTATTGCAAAAGCAACTAGCTTTGTCTTTTTTTAAAAATAAAAGTACAAAACCACATTTGATTTGCTATATAGAAAGATATTGAGATAATCAAAATTCTTGCAAAATGACCCTTGAGGAGTCTGGTGGCTGTAATGAAGGACAGTAGCTAGATTTTTAATTTTTTTTCCTTTAGCAATAAGCTCTTATGTACACATAGATATTCACAAAGTGATTCAGAGTCCTTTTATACAATCCTTGAAATGAGGTCCAATGGCTGAGAACTCTGTATATAACAAGACACGTGGTCACAGAAATCAGGACTTGCAATGACCTTCTCTTTCCCCAACTTTATGACCCTTTAGTTGGGGAGAGAAAGAAGTCCATTTTCATCTGCTCTATCTAAGATTTTGCAGATTTCTGGAGATCCAATCCCAAGGATATACTGGTAGGAGTGAGGGTCTAACATATATACAGTAACAGCATGAGGAGAATCTGATTCTTTACACTTTAATGTTCCAGTCACCTGTCTTGGTTTGTCAGTGGGATCACAGATATTTGCATTGCCATAAAAATGACACCATCCTGACTGTCTGAGTGCCATGGTCCAGAAGATGATAGGCTCTAGCAGCGTTCTTGGCCCATGTCCCACAACCACTGACATTTTCCCCACTCTTTTTGTCCTCATGATACTGATGTACATATTTCCACCAGCCAACACCTCCATGAAAGCAGTAAGAACCACTGAGGAACTCGTGTGTGTGTGTGTGTGTGTGTGTGTGTGTGTGTTTGTGTGTGTGAAAAAAATTGTATTTATAATTAGCCAGCTGGACTCAGTTTAGATGATTCCAGTTTTGTTGGCAACATCCAAAGCATCATAGTCAGGAGCAAGTCAAACATAGACCGCCTTCTCTCCATCAGGCCTAATCAAAGCATTGACCTTGGTCACAGCAATATCATAGAGCTTCTTTCCAGCTTGTTTGATTTGGTGCTTGTTGGCCTTGACATCCACAATGAACACAAGTGTGTTGTTATCTTCTGTCTTCTTCATGGCTGACTCAGTGGTCAAGGGAAATTTGATAGATGGCATAGTGGTCAAGCTTATTTCTCCTGGGGGCACTCTTCGGGGATATTTGGGCTGCCTTCAGAGTCTCAGTGTCTTAGGTGGGTGACGTGCGGATCTTCTTTTTTTTTTTATAGGCTGTGGATGCCCTTCACAATGCCTTCTTGGCCTTTAATGCCTTTGCTTTGGCTTCAGTTTTGGGAGGGGCCGGGGCTTCCTTCTTCGCTTTCGGTGCCATCTTCCTAGAAAGGGCAAGGAACTCTTTTATGAGCTGTCCATCTGTCAGTTTGGATATGTAGTTTGTTCCAGCAGTCAGCATAGGCTGAGAGCCAGTAGCAATGGGTTTGTGGATTTCTGGAAATCTCTCTTCTTAGGTTGATTGTAACTCTTCCTCCTAATGTCTTCGAAAAGGCACCCTTAGTATGTCTTCCTGCTGTTTGAACTGCCTCAAGGTGAGGGACTTAAACGGTGATCCTGGCATCGATTGGCAAAATACATCATTCACAGGAGATCAGTAGCTAGATTTGAGGTGAAGACAGAACTAGCAATCTGGGTGTGTGAGGGTGATGGAAAAGCAGAATTGCGGATATTCCATTTAGGTATGATTTGAGCACCTAGATGTTAGGTGGTGCTGTATATGGGAAGCAGACAAGTTGTCAAGACTTCTCATTGGAGAGGCTTGTGAGGGCTTTTAGACTGGTCGTTGGCATGCTTTATCTCTAAAGAGCCAAATGGAGAATTAGTGTTTGTGGGCCATGGAAACTCTGTCATAATGCCTCAGTTTTGTCTTCCAGGCACAAGAGCAACCATAGATAATAGGCACATGAATGGGTATGCCTGGGTTCCAATAAAACTTTATTTCTTAACAGCCTCTGTGGGTTGTAGTTTGCCAAGCCCAGATACAGCACTGGATGTTCAAGTCTGACCCTCAAGAGAGAGAAAATAAGAACTAAGTCATGGGCCTAGTTAAATCAAGGAGAACCCTTTTGTGAAAGGAACAAAGCTAAGAAGAAAGGCCTGCATCAGTCTGGGAGCCATGGCAGCATTTCTTGGTGAGTGAGACAATCGTCATCAAAATTTATGTCACTGGGATTATTTAGGGGGAAACTGCCTGGCTTCACTAATTAGCTGTGTGATCTCACAGAGATGACCTAACTTCTTCAGGTTCTCGACCTGTAGACTAGAGATGAAGGTCATGAGGCCGAACCACCTGGGTTGGTGTGAAGGCCCGCTGTACGGGTGCTGTCTAGGTGTGGCACAGTGGTTAAACACTCGCTTACTCACTGAGAAGTTGGCAGTTCAAATCCGACAGCCACTCGGTGGTAGAGGGATAAAGCAGTCTGCTTTCAAAAAGTTCCCAGCCTCAAAACCCTATGAGGCAGTTCTGCTCTGTTCTTAAGGATCGATAGAAATCAGAATTGGTTCAACAGCAGGGGGTGAAGTATGGTTTCAAACATGTACAATATGAGATGATTGCCTCTCCCAAATCCTACTTCATTCTAGAAAAGATTTGCAGCAACTGCTTCTGATCGGCCCTTACTTCATTTAGGCCCTCATCTCCTCCAATGTTTGTTCACACTTAAATTCAGCTCCGTCTGACTTTGGTGACAGGCTCTTGCTTCTCTCTGCAATGCCAGCCCTCTACACCTTTTCAAGTCCTCTCGCTACCATCATAGGCTTTTTTACCCTCCGGTCTACATGCAGATCATGAATTCCTGGCCTGCTTAGCTCACCTCACCAGATTTCTCCTCCGTCTGAATTATGCATGACTTTTCCAGGTTTTGGAAACTCCACCGAAGACACTTGACTCGCTTGGCATCCATCTTTTTCCCCAGAAGTGACTGATAACACCCCATGTGGCAAGCCCACTCCCCTGGAAACAATCCAATTATGTACATAGAGAAACAGGAGCACTGGTGGTGCCTTGGCTAAAGCACCCAGCTGCTAACCTCACGCTCATCAGTTCAAACACACCAGTCTGCTTCCTTAAAGCTTTACAGCCTTAAGGACCCTGTGGGGGCAGCTCCATCCTATCCTGTGGGGTCACCAGGAGTTCTGAATTGACTTGATAACGGCGGGGTTTTTTTATTGGCGTGGTTTTTGTTTTGAAGGAGCTGTCTCCTGCTCCCCTTTAAGAAAACTGGCTCTTTAATGGCCAACTTTCATGGAGAAGAGTTTCATATTCGTCTTCATTGTTATCTAGTGGGCTTTTACTTTTGTTTCTGCCTTGTTCAGGCTTTTATTTTCTTGAGTTTCATGATGTTCATACATTTGATACTTTCCAGATAATCCCCGCCACTCTCACACTTTATGCAGTGTCCTGTGATCAGGGGTGGGCGCATTCAGCTGGGTCCTTTATCTTCCTGAGAGGTTTCCTCCTTGTCTTTGTACTTCTGAGGCAAGATGTTCCAGCTCACATTGTACCTTCCCTGCCCAGACCTTGAACAAGCCAACTCTCCAAGGACCCCACCTCCCTCTGCATGAGAAACATTTAGAGATCCAGTCTTACTCTGAAATTGTGGAACTAAAAAGGAAGAAAATAAACCAGAAATGGGGGTAGCCAAAGTATCCTTGAAAATAAAATTGTTTTTTACTGAAGAATTCCAGCTGATATGGGTGGAAGGCGAGCTGTGAGGATTTGCAAAATGACCATGTTTGTAAGGCTGAAACCAGCCAAGCAGTTGCCATCAAGTCAATTCCGTGTGCGTCAAAGTGTGAGCTGGGGTCATCAAAGGCGATGAGCTTTTGGAAGGAGCTCACAAGGCCTTTCTTAAGGCAGCCCACTGAGTGCACTTGAGCTACCAACCTTTCACTAAGTGGGCCAGCATGTAGCCATTGGTATCACCCAGGGACTCTGTAAAGCCAACCTTACACTGGAGGAAGCAAGCTATCACCACCTGAAACTTGTGACAGGTCTCAGTGTCACGACAAGCTGACAAGTGCTATGTGAGATTCAGTCATTGTGCTAAGGGTCAAGAATCAAAATGTCTATATGCTACGGCTGTATTGAGAGTCCTTGTACAAAGACGTCACATTTTTTAAAGTAGAGGGTCAGCAAGAAAAGGAGAGCGAGACTACCTCGGGGCTGAAGCAGTGGGCTCAAACACAGGAAGGATGGAAGGATGGTGCGGGGCCCGGCAGGGGTTTGTTGTGTTGTGCACAGGGTGGGCTGTGAGTCACAGCCTAGTCAGCAGCACCTCACAACTAAAGTGGTCACATGCCACACAGCTCACCCACTTACAATTTACAGTCCAGGAGATTGGCCACGTTCGTGGAGTTGCCTGGCCACCACCACAGTACTTTTTAGAATATCTTCTTCATTTCTAAGACAACTCATCCATGCCCCTAGACCGCCATCCTTGCCCAGGCCTACTAGACAGTCACTCTGCTTCCTGGCTTTGCGTTTGTCCATCCTGCACTTTTCCTACAAATGGAATTGCACATTATAAGCTCCTTTCTGACTGGCTTCTTTCACTCAGTAGACTGTTTCCAAAGCCCTCCATGCGCTGATGGGAAATTGGGTTCTTTTCTGTTTTTTTTTTTCCTATTATGCTCCATGGTGCCATGATAGTCAGTGTATAAGTTTCTATGTAGAACATGTTTTGTTTTCTCTCAGAGGGGAATTGCCAGGTCAGTTCAGCCTTAACCTTCTGAGGATCTGTTAGGCTGTTCACCAAAGCGGAGGTGCTGTTTTATATCCTGACCAACACTGTGTGAGGGTTCCAATTTCCGTTGCAGTCGTCCTCATGCGAAGACTAGGAGCCATGATGGTGCAATGGTGAAAACCTGCTGCTGTTAACCGAGAGGTTGGTGATTCGAACCCAGCTGTTGCTTAGGAGAAAGATATGGTGGTCTGCATCCATAAAGATTTCCAGCCTTAAAGCTATACAGCTGACCCAAAGGCATGTGGTTCAAATTCACTAGCTGCTCTTGAGGGGAAAAGGATGGGTAGTAACTCCTGTGTGATTTACAGCCTCTGAAGACCCACTGGAGGGTCAGCTGTGAGTCAGTTCTCATTCGATAGCATGTAACAGCAACAAGAGCAAATCTCAGATGATTGCTCCTTAGAAGCAAAGGTGGTGAGACTCGGCCTTAAAAATACTTTGAGCATATTTTCAGGAGGAACCGCCAGTCCTTAGAAAAAGACATCATGCTGAGAGTGGTGGAGGGTCAGAGAAGGAGAGGACGACCCTCGACAAGACAGATTGACACAGTGACTGTAACAATGGCTTGAGCCTATCAAAGACTGTGGAGACGACATAGGGTGAGGCTCGGATTTGTTGTTCCTAAGGCTGCTAATGTGAGTCAACTATCTGGCGTAGAACAACGACGTGACTTGGAAAGGACCCCCCTAACAGTGGGTTTGAGTTTTCAGTGCGGTGTCTGCTTTGCACCCTCCTGGCTGTACGCATCCTTTGATGTGCTCCTCTCCTTGGGAGAAATGGCTATTAAGATTCTTTGCCTATTTTCAAAGTGCGGTTAATTGTCTTTTCATTTTGAACTGTGACAGGGGTTTTCTTGTTTTGTTTTTATATTCTAGATGCACGTCCCTTATTAGATACATGATTTGGGTTGTCTTGCCAGGATGCTGATGGTAGCCTTTGAAACACAGCAGTATGTCTTACTTCCCCCCTCTCCTTGACTTTAAAGAGAAGGCATTTATTTTCTCCTTGCATGGAGGCTAACCAAATAAAGCACAAAAGAATTTTATTTCATTTTTATGAGTTCCGGCTTATCTGTGTGATCTCAGATACATCGTAAAACATTTCTTTCAAGCTAGAATGTTAATGTAGGTATTGTTAAGATGCCAGTACTGCCCAAAGTGATCCCCTCAGTACAATCTCTGTCAAAACTCCAATAGCCTTCTTTGTAGAATTAGAAAACCTCTTCCTCAGCTGTATATGTAAAGGTAAGAGGCTCCAGACAGCCCAAGCAATATTGTAAGAGAACAACAAAGTGGAGAAACTTAAACCTTGTGATTTTTAAAACACACTTCTCACACTGGGCCAATAGGCAACACCATGATAGATGGAGAAGAGATAGAAGTTGTTAACAATTAGAGCTTGCTCAGCTCCACAGTCAACCAGCAAAAAACAAATTGCCCTGGAGAAAGCTTCTGTCAGGGGCTTCTCCAAAGACTAAAATGTGCCTGATTCAGGCCATGGTCTTCACAATTACTTGCTATGCATCAGACAGCTAGACACTGACTAAGGAGGACAGAAGAAAAAATGATGCCTTTGAGTTATGGTGCTGGAGAAGGATACTGAACATACCATGGATGCCAAGAAAGCAAATAGGTCTGTCCTGAAGAGGGGAAAACCAAGTTGCTTTCTGGAGGCAAGGATTTGGAAGCTTTATCTCATATAATTTGGGCACTTGGCCTGGAGAGACTGGTCCTTGGGGTAGGCGAGGAAGACCCTCGGTGAGATTGAGTGACACAGTAACTGGGGAAATGGGGCCAGGTGTGTCAGAGTCACTGAGACTGGCTCAGGACAGTGTCAGCTTCAGACTTATTATACATAGGATCGCTATGAGTTACAGGCAACTCAAAGGCACAGAACAACAATACAGCTATAATAGCAAGCTCTGGTGTCTTAGTTTTAAGGAGTTGAACTGTCTTCCCCAAGGTAGGTGGTTTGAATCCATCAGCTTCCACTGGAGGAAAGATAGGCAATCTGCTCTTTTGTAATTTACAGCTTCTGAAAACTCACTGGAGGGTCCGTTATGAGTTGATTCCCACTCAGTGGCACATAACAACAATAACAGAATGAACCCCCCCAAAACAACTCTCACGAATAAAATAAGAATTTTTAAAATTTTTTGAAATGAAAAAAATTTTTGCAGACATTACAATGAGCGAAATAAGCCAGTTACAAAAGGAAAAATATTATATGGTTTCACTTACATAAAAGGCAAGAAAAAGACAATTGTATGAAGGCCAAAGGGTATTAGGGGTTTCCAAGGATAGGAGAGAGGGATAAAGAAGAGAGAGTAATGGTGATAGCAAAATCACATTGATTAAGAGGACAATCGCACAGCCAGTTATTGACATGGTTTTCAGCATGTTGTTATGTGCTGTAAAGTGGCTTCAAACTCATAGCGACCCTATGTACAAGAGCCCTAAACCCTGCTGTATCTGGTGCCAACCTCACCATCTCCGACACATCTACCCCCATTACCCCAATCACTGAATCAATCCACCTCATAGAGGGTCTTCCTCTCTTGTGCTGTCTCTCTGCCCTCCCAAGCATGATGTCCTTCTCCTTGCAATATGCCCAAAGTATGTCAGACGAAGCTTCAGAATCCTTGCCCCCCAGGAGCAGCCCGGTTTCACCCTCTCCAGGACAAACCTGTTTGTTCTCCTAGCAGTCCGTGGGATATTCACCACTCCTCTCCAACACCAAAGACATCAATTCTCTTTCTATCATCCCTAGTAACTGTCCAGCTCTCCAGTGCGTAACACGCAATTGCGAAGACCATGGCCCAGATCAGGCACACCTTCGTTTCACCAGGTTACATATTTATAACAAGTTGACATGGCAGTAGTTGTGTGATAGCTGTATGTGCTGGGATGACAAAGGAAAAGAGTAGCTGCTGAGGCTGCTGCTGTATGAGTGAACACTCCAAGGGATTGGGGTCCTTGGTTTGAGGGTTTAGGGTCATCCCTGGTTTTATGGGGCACCCCAATTAATTGGCTTAATAACATGCTTAGTGTGCCTCCTAGTTCATTGTGTAGAGCCAGGGGTCTTAAAGGCTGCAGAGTGGCCAACCCAGGTGCAATAACTATTCTCTGTTCCCTTGAATTAATAGAAGAGAGTTAGGAATAGCAGGAGGCTATGAAATACGTAGCTGACTGCCTCCATGAACAACTGCCTCCTTTGCCAGGAGACCAGAAGAATGGATGGTGGGGGCTACCGCTACTGAACATTTTGATCAAAGAGTCCGTGAAAGAATCTTGATTAAAGGGCAGTGGGGAATGTAGACTTCTGGAACCATTCCGAGTGGATGAACTCCTGAAGCTATTCTATTGCCCTGAGATTATCTTTACATCATAAACCAAAAAATATCCACTGCTGGGAGTAATTGGAAATTAATACCTTAAAAATACGTATCTTAAATGTTTAGCTTAAATACAGGAGGTGGGAGGGGAAGGAGCATTATGATTTGGTGTTGTGGGTTTTTAAAAATGCTGTTTTATTTACAGAATTTGTATACTTCGTTTTTCACACCAGTTCTTTCACATTTCTTCACCACCCCTCATCAATTTGTGCGACCATATGATTAACCTCCGCCTCCCCCGGTCCGTCCTTATCCCTCTGCTCCTTCCCTGCCCCCCCTCTTGGATCCTCATTCTACAATAATGGTCTTATACAATATTCATCCTTATGGGGCTGAAGTAGCTCACTCAGCATAATGCTCTCCAGGGTCTCCCACGTTAGGTAGTAATTTACAAAATCATTGCCCCTGCATGCTGCATAGTATTTCATTGTGAGAATGAACCATAATTTCTCAATCCATTCAATTATGGTTGGACATTTGGGCTGTTTTCATGTTCTTGCAATGGTGAATAATGGTCCTTTTAAAAATTATTATGGTCTTTTAAGAGCTCTAAGGAATCAAGCTGAAGAAAACTAAAAAAAAAAGGAAAGAAGAAAAAAGAATTTATTTTTAAAAATTTAATGTAGGAAATTTAAATGATATCTTTGCATTGAAGACTTCTGTCTTCACTCTACTCTCTCCCCATACCTATTCAATCTGTATGCTGAGCGAGTTACTAAAAAAGCTGGACTCCATGAAGAAGAATGTAGCATCAGGATTGAAGGGAGACTCATAAAGAATCTGTGTTATGCAGATGGCACAACCTTGCTTACTGAAAGTGAGGAGAATGTTAAGCGCTTGTTGCAGAAGATCAAAGAATACAGCCATCAATAGTGATTATATGTCAGTGGCAAGAAAACAAAAATTCTTACCATTGGACAAACAGGCAACATCATGATAGATGGAGAAAAGATTAAATCTGTCAACAACTTCTTAGTTACATCCACAATCAACACCACTGGTACCAGCAGTCAGAAAATCAGGAGACATACTACAGTGGGAAAATCTGCAGTCAAAGACCTCTCCAAATTATTGATAAGTAATGATGTCAGTTTGAGGACTAAGGTGCATCTGATTCAGGTCATGGTCTTTACAATCACTTGTTATACATCTGAGAGCTGGACATTAAATAAGGATGACAGAAGAATTGATACCTTTGATTTATGGTGTTGGAGAAGAGTACTGAATATGCCACGGACTGCCAAAAGAACAAATATGTCTTGGAGAAAATGCAGCCAGAGTGCTCCTTTGAGGCAAAGATGATAAAGCTTCGCCTCACATACTTTGGGCATTGTTGGTAGGAGAGGCTATTCCTTAGAGACGGACATTATTCTTGTGAAAGTGGAGGGTAGATGAAAAAAAAAGGAAGACCCTCCCCCCAGTGAAGTGGATTGACACAGTGACTGCAGCAGTCTCTAGTGTGTCAGGAAGTGTGAGGATGTCATATGATAGGACAGAGCTCAGATCTGCCATTCATAGGGTCGCTATGGGTCGTAGTTGACTCAAGAGCACCTAACAACACCAATAACGATCTTCACTGACTTATGAAGAGAGGTGAGATGGGAAAGCATTGTGTTTGTTCACAGTTTTACACCTTGCATCCTTGGAGAAGGACATCATGCTCAGAAGGGTGAAGAGACAGTAGTGCATGAGAGGAAGGCCCTGGATGAGATGGATTGATAGAGTAACTGGGGCAGTGGGTGTGTTGGAATTAGTGAGACTGGCTCAGTGCAGGGTTAAGAGCTGCTGTGCATAGGGTAACTATGGATTGCAGGCGACTCGATGGCACATACGAACAACAACAACAACATTGTAGTGCTACGAAAGGTCAGCTACTTTGAATTACTAGCTGTGCCTCAGGAGAAAGCTTTCTTCCTATAAAGTCTTATAGCGTCTGACTCCTGAGCGAGGCTCACACGAGTTGAGATCAGTGGCATGTTTAGTTGGTGCAAATGTTTAATATGATTGCTAGCCAAGAGGTGGGAGGTTGCAGACCACGCAGAGGTGCTTGGGAAGAAAAGCCTGGAATTCTACTGTTTAAAAGCAGCCATTGCAAACTCCACGAATCACTATTGCTAGAAGTCTGGACAGCCTTGACTCATCTGGTTTGGCTTTTGTTTGCTATCGCAAGAGAAGCATGACACTAATGTTTTTACTAGCAAAATGCAAAGTATATTAATAATATTTGGGTATGTTTTGGAATAAACCTCTGAAGAGAAGAAATTCTTTTTGGGGAAGAACGTATTTCTTATTTGGGTTTCCAAAGCCAATCATTACATCGATTTCAAACGTTTATTTGAAAACCATTCTTGACTCCTTGGTTACAGCACCCACCAGTGGCCCTCGGACAGTGAAAGTTTGCTTCCTGCTATACTTACACCTGTTCTAAGTTTGGCATGCTTAGGGTTGGGGGTCTTTTAATCGCCCCTTATCCCACCTTTGTATCCAGTTTAGCTTTACCTTTGTCCTCCCCTTTGAGGCAGGTGAGGAAAGTCAAGACTGGGTCCAGGAGTCTGCTTTCCTCCCCTAAAAAAGGAATCTCAGTTGCAACAGAAGCTCACCCTTTAAGCCACAAGGAAGAGTACGCAGGTGTTTTCAGGACCACCTTGGGTCACAGGACCTTTATGTTGGGGCAGCTCCTGCTCCCTGCCCCCCCAGCTCCTCCTCCTCCTCCTCCCCGCTCTGCTCGGTTCTCCCATCCTACAGCTCCCACTCTCCCACCCAGCTTCTGTGTCCCTCCCCCAGCTCCCCTCCGGCGCCTCCCCCAGCTCCTCGCAGTTCCTGATGCACTTTCTCCCTCCTCCCTTCCCTCCAGCCCCACCCCTCCTGACGCACTGCCGTGGTCTCCCCTCCCCTGTGGCCAGGCCTCCTCCCACTCCTACTGGTCTTTATGCGCTTTCTCCGCTCCCCTCCACCCCCTCCCCTCTGGCTCCGCCCTTGGCTCCACCCCATAGTGACGCAGTCGCAGTCTCTCACCCCGCAGCCCCGCCCCTCCAGCTCCCCACTTAAGTCCTTCCCGCTTCTCCCACTCACCAGCTCGGCCACCGGGTCCCGCAGCTGCGCCTTCCCACCAGCGTGTCACCTTCACCACGGCTGCTGCCTCCGCACGCTCCGGACACTCCACCATGCCGAACATTATGGTCTTCAGCGGCTCCTCACACCAGGACCTGTCCCAACGCGTGGCCGACCGGCTGGGCCTGGAGCTGGGCAAGGTGGTCACTAAGAAGTTCAGCAACCTGGAGACCAGGTGGGCCAGGGACCGCCAACCTCCCCCCCCCCCCGCCCCCGCCCTCTCCTTGCCGGGGCGGGATGGCAGCCGTGCTCCCTAGCACAGCTGCTGAGGGCTCCGACCCGGAACACCTTGCTCTCCAGCCGCTTGCTGGCCCTGGCTCCCTGGTAACCCCCAGCCACGAGCCACCAGCCTTGCAGGGCGCGGAGCAAGAAGGCGCGCGTATAGCGCCACCCTCTGCTGCCTGGTGCTGAGGGACTCCGCGAGCTCCCCACAGGCCGAACCCTAGCGTGGTACCCCGTCTGCACCCAGGGCGCGCTCCCCTCAGGCTGAACCCCAGAGAGGCTCCCGGTCTGCACCTGCGGCGCTTCCCTGCGCGCCAAGTCCCGGGCAGGCCCGCGCTGGTCCTGATTCAGGGCTGGTGCCTCTCATACGCTCATACTCATACGCTCATACGCAGCGGGCGTGGGAACCGGCAGGCATGGGAGTCTGTGGTTGAGCAGAGGTTTCCGACTGAGTCCAGGGTGCACGTGCCGGCTTCTCGGCGCTGCCTCAAAGATGGTGGGCTTGTAGCTTTGGGGATCAGGGACTCTGCGGTGGCTCGGCCACCATCCAGAGGGCTGGTAGTTGGAACCCATCCAGTGATGCTGGAGAAGAGAGGCCCGGCCAAGGGGATCTAAGATCTGGCAGGTGGCGTGTGCGCCATAGGCTAGGCGTCGCTTGGGGGAGGGCCTGCGAAGACCGGAATCCTGGCCAGAGGCATAGTTTCCGTAGATAAACTACCGAACCCAATGGCGTCTGTCAATTTTATGGGCCAGTTCTGCTCCCACAGTTTTGCTGTGAGTTGTATTCCATACCTAGAAAGGCTTTACATTGAGAAACAAGTCTTGGTTTGTGTGTCATTATTTCAGGTGGCCTCTACCTCGGACTGTCAGGTAGCGCTCAGAGCAGCGGCTCCTTTGACACCTGCCCGGGGCTCTGCTCAGCGAAGCTCTTTGGCCAGTTTCTGCTTGATCTCACTTTCCTCTCTCCCACTCCCTGGTTACTGATAATTTTTTATCTCTTTGGCAAACAACCAGTTTAACGAACGTTTCTAGCAAATGGTGCTGAGACAGTTGGGCATCCACATAAAAAAAACCAAACAAAAAAAACAAAAAACTTCACTCATACTTCCCAACATGTCCCCAAAATTACCTTGAAGCCCATCCTAGACTGAAATGCGAAATCTAAAACCATAAAACTTCTAGAGGAGAAAAATCTTTATGCCCTGGGGTTACTTCTCAGTATCTACCTTGTTATGTGCCATCAAGTCACCTGTGACTCCTAGTGACCCTATGTACAACAGCACTGGCCCCTGCTTTATTCTGAGTCAACCTTATTGTCTCTGACACACCTACCCCCATTTCCCAGTCACTGAGTCAGTCCATCTCACAAGTTATATGACTATGTGTGATGGGGATAGGGACCCCTGGTGGCTAAGGTTAAGTTTTGGACAGGAATCCAAAAGGATTTGAACTCACCAGCCACTGGGAGGGAGAAGCAGTCTGCTCCCAGTTGGATTTGGGGAGTCCCATTGGGGAATGTACTTCTAGAGGGCAGGAAGGTGACTTATGATGAAGGTGGTCTGTTGTGATGTGTTCTTGAGCCAGATTTCTAGTTCTCCGGTGACTTCTTCAAGGTGACACATGACAGTTGAAGAGTGAGGAACGAGTGTTGGTGCCTAGACCGGGGTGAGAACACCCAGCTTTGTTTGTGCCCTTTGAGATGGGGGTGGGGTCAGAGGCACTGGAGGGCGACTGAGCTGGCCCTCCATTGCCATGCTTTTTGCCAGGGTGAGTCGAGTTTCCTTCAGTAGCTCAAAGAACAGGAGGGAACAACCCCCAGCAAAGCCAAGTGCATGGGAGCCCCAGGGCCGGAGAGCAGAGCGGAGCAGCACTGCAGAGGGTTGTCATCCTGTGACCTGTCAGAAACACATTGCTAGGGCCTGCCTTCTGAGGTGGCTTGGGGTGGATTCAAACCATCAACCTCTCTGTTAGCAGTTGAGTGCCTAGCCGTTTGCACCACTTAGGGGTTCTAAGAGCTGGTGAAGAAAGGGGCGTGAGCTTTTATTCAGGAAGAAGTGTAGTAAGTTGGAAGGGGAAATTTATGTGGGACATGGGTTCTGAAAGCAATTCTGCTGCCCTTCCATGTTATCGTCATAGCAGAATCCTTTCCTTTGTTAAAGGGCATAGCTGATCTAGATCAGAAGTTCATTGGTAAGTAAATGTTGAATTTCTCCTAAGTACACTGTACTGTTGGGTACAATTCACTTAGACGTTCACGCATGGGAGTTTACATGTTTGAAGAATGTTTACATTTTGTTCTCTTGTTGTTAGGGGCCATCGAGTCGAGTACGACCCATAGCGAACCTGTGAACAACAAATCTGAACCCTGTTCAGGTTATAACATACTTAGTATAATTACAAAAATTCAGTATCACAAAGCACTCAGTTTAAAGTCTGTTTATACAGCCACCTTTTGTACTTTCCACATACAGTGAGAAGGGTTAACTTCAGCACTGTGCTCTTTCACCAGTCTGCACCTGTAGGGAAGTTGAGTGTATGAAATGTTCTGTCCCAGGTACTCAGCTAGTAGTCAGATTTTTACTACGTGGTACTCAAAGCTGTTGCCATGGAGCTGGGACTGACTCATAACTGACCCTCCAGTGGGTTTTTAAAGCAGTAAATCTCAGGGGAGAAGATTGCCCATCTATTGGGGCTGCTGGTTGATTAAAAGGGCCAGAGAGACACAACCTTTGGGTTAGCAGCAAGACTCCCTACAGACAAGGCCAAGTGGGAGGGTGAGAGGAAGGGTAAAATTGGCCAAGAGTTCATTGCAGGGTTCTCTTCCCAGATCCCTCGCTGAGCCAGGACCAGAATCTGGCTTCCTGTCCCTGAGCACTCAGCTTTTACCTAAAAGTTTGATAGTTCCAGCCCATCCAGAGGTGCCTCAGAAGAAAGGCCTGGTGATCTGACTCTTACAGGTCACACCTTAGAAAGCTCTATGGCGGACAGTCCTGTTCTAACCTACCTGGAGTTCCCATTAAGTTGGAACAAACTTGATGACAAATGGTTTAA
>NW_006399865.1:5287047-5294514 GCF_000299155.1 Elephantulus edwardii
TCCCTTCCTCCCTCCCTCTATCCCTCTCCATCTCTCTCCTTCCCTCCCCTCCCCTTTCTTTCCATATTTTAAGATCAACTAATTAGCAGCCTTAATTTTGCCTTATAAATAAATAATTTGACAGATATCAAACTGTGACCTAGGATGTAGACCTAGTTTAAAAAAACCAAAATCCAACCTTTTTGCTGCTGACTTGATATCTACTTACAGTGACCATATAGGACAGACTAGAACTTCCAGGGGTTTCCAAGGCTGTAATGTTTACAGAGGGAGCTGGTGACCCAAAGTCAGGCAGGAGGTTTGACGTCATCAGCTGCTAGGCATGGGCTCGGGTCCCTCTGACTTGTTTTCACCAAGAACAACAACAACAATCTTTGCAGGAGCAGACCAGACCTACATAGGGGCTGGAAGATTTGGACTACTGCACCAGCGGGATTCCTGGGGCTCTGTTTTGTTGTGAGGGGCCATGGAGTAGGCTCCTAGTCGTGTATGGTGGCATGAAACCCTGCGTGGTCTTCCTGTGCTGTCCTCACGGTCCTTGTCGAGGGGCTTCATCTTTGTCACTGTCCCCCTGCTTCCCCATGACGTCCCTCCCCAGGGACTGGCCCTCCAGATCACATGAGATCTCAAATCTCACTCACCATGCTCCCTTCTCTCCCATCTCTTTTTGGCATTGTCCTGTATTTTATTCCAAAATTTTTCTGTACTAACATAGTTTGATTTTTTAAAACACTTTTTAATTGTGATTTTAATGAAGGTTTACAGGAAAATTAGATTTTCATTTATTCATTGTTGCACATTTTTACCCCCTCTCTCTCCCTCCCTCCTCACTTCCCCAATTTACTTTTTTTAAAAAAAAAATTATACTGGTTTATTTACAAAGTTCGAATACATTGTTTTTCCACACTGGATCTTTTCCATTTCCTTCACACCCCTCTCCACCCATTAAATTGTGTGACCCTTTGATTGACAGTCCCCCTCCTGTCCATCCTGACCCCTCCACTCCCCCCTGCCCCCTTTGGATCCTCATATTTGTTCTATAATGGTCTTATATAGAATTTGTCCTATAATGGTCTTATATAGTATTTGTCCTAATGGGATTGAGTTAGTTCATTTAGCATAATTATAATAGTTTGATTTTGGAAAAAAAAGTTTACTCCCCTCTGCTAACTAACCCTCCCATCAGTATTAATCCTCCAGGATGAATTCTATCTGTGTCTAAACCTTTATTTAGGTTTTTATAATAGTGATCTTATACCGCAGTTGTCCTTTTGTGGCTGTATTCTCACTTCTAAAGAGCAGTGTGGCTGTATTTCTTTCAAGACAGATTTGCTATTTAGGGGGTCGTTATTCTGCCACAACATGGTTCTTAGCTCCAGGATTGAATAGAAGCAGACAGTAGGCTAGAGGGTTTGGATCCCTGAGTTGTAGATGTTTAATACTATGGTTTTTCAGATTGACTTCATCCCATTTTTGCTGTGCTATTCACAGAGGAATTACATTTCCTTCCTTAGAGCTTGGGGGGAAAACGGGGGGAATCTAATAAAAGTGGGAACATTTTATGTGTGTTGAATGTTTAAAACAAATACTCAGATACTATACAGAAAAGCCCTTTTCCTTGAAGGACTGAAGCTTCCTTGGGGGGTAGGCCCTGGGAGGGCCACAGCTTGAGAGTTCCTGTGAAGTCCTAGCAGTCTTTGTGACATCAGAGAGATGGGTATGACCTGTCCTTGGAAGGCACGTACGTGTGTGCACACACGACTGCACCTGTGTATCTGTTATGTCTAAGGAACGCATGTCAGCTTGGAGCTCTTGCCTGTGTCCCTACCTCAGGATGAGAGGTTGCCCATAAGCCACCGCTAAATTCATATTCTGCCTGAAGCATTCCCTAATAGTCCCTGTAACAGAGGTACCTTTGCCAAAGAAGCCATAGAGGAGACCTGTTCTCCGAGGCGGTGATTGTGTTGAAAACCTGTGTGGGCACCTTCTCCTGAGACAAGTGTCCCAGCCCTCCCTGCTCCCTAGGAAGAGTTGACCTCTTCAGCCCTGGGTCAAGGTCACCCCTTCTGGGTGACTGGCAGCTGATTCCTGTCACCTGCAGCTCCCTTACCCTTCCTGCTGTTCAGTTAGGCAGAGAGCAACACTCATTGTTGTTTTCCTAACACTAACAATAATGGCCTCATGTAAGGTATTGAAGAGTTTGGCTTCTTCATTTGTTTTGGGGTAAGGGGAGAGAGAGAAACAATTTAGTTAGCAGTGCTTTTGGCTTTTCCAGTTCTCATTCCGCTGGTAATCCACATCAATTCTGCAGCGTGGTGGCCCCACCATGTGACAGGAGGATTGTCCTGGGAGGTTTTTTCATGACTGCAACCTTTTAGGAACAAATTGGGGCATACCTCTCATTGAGTCAGGACCACCACTTAAGCACGTGGCCAATGGTAACTTTAAACAATAAGTGACTTATATCCTCACATAATAAGAACTCTGTAAGTAGGTGGGAACTTCAATGGTGGCTCCATGACAATCCTAGAAGTCTTCATGATTGGGAGAGATGGTTGAGACAGCTCTGGGTATCAAGGCCATTGCAAGCAGGGGCAGGTCAAGGAAGAGATGGAGTGCAGTGGGATGGTGTCCCTGGAGTTGTGCCCTCCTCCAGCCAGGAGCCTTCCGGCTCTATATCAGACACGAGGTAGCCTAGTGGTAAGGAGTTGCACTGCCACTCCCAATGCGAGTGGTTCTAATACACCAGCCACTCTGAGAGAAAGAGGCAGTCTCCTCTCGTGTGATTTCAGCCTCTGACTCATGTGATCCCTTGCTGCAGAGGACCCTAGAAAGTCTCATTCTCTCCTCCCCAACACCCCTACCCCTAAAAAAAAAATAGGAAGAACAGCAAAATAAGTACCCGTCAGAGAATAAGAAAGTGCTTTTTAGAATTGAGATGTGATCACTTTTTTAAAAAGCTCCATTGAAACGTTGTGGAAGCGAAAGTTGAGTGATTTTGAAAGCAGGGAGAGGTGCTGAAAGAGGAAGGCAAAGCGTAGGAGCTTTTAGAAGCTGAGCTTAACACTCTCCCAGAAAGAGCAGAACAAATGGAGATGAAATCGGGAAAGGAGTCATTCAAGGCAATTTCCCAGGACTGGAAAACCTAAGTTTGTAGCTGGAAAGTATATTACGAAGGGCCCAACACAATAGAGAATCATAGACCCCAGCAGGACAGGTCATCAATTGTGGAACCCTGGGATTCAAGTAAGAACCCTGCAAGTTTCCAGAGAGAGAGAGAATTGTCAAGTGTACAGAGTCAGGAATCATAATCCCCTTGGAATTATTGCCAGCAGCATCAGAAACTATATTGCATTGGAGCAGTGCTTTTTCAAACTCTGAAGAAAGAGATTTTTCAACATAGAATTCCATTTCAGCCTAGAATTGTATGCCCAGGAAACAGACATTTTTAAACATGCAAGTTTCAAGGAATTTATCTATTTACTCTCTTTCAAGACGTTATTAGAGGATGCCTGTCAGCAAAACAAGGAAATGGCATCAGGAAAGAGGGTACAGAAAATAGGAAATCCTGTGCAGGAGGGAGGTTAAGAGGGTCCCAGGGGGGCAGCTGTGCCCAGGCAGAATGAAAATCCAAGTCACACAGCTTTGGAGAGGCATCCCTGGGACATTGGAATGGATGTTGTTACTGGACTCTTGACAGTCTTTAGACGTTCCCTCTCCCCCAGTCCTTATAAGTGTTTAGGATTGAATTTGGAGTCTAGTGCAGACAGTTGTCTCCTAACCCCAAAGCTTGAGTACTCCCAGAGGTGCCTCAAAAGAAAGGCTTGGCAATCTCCTTACAAAACATCAGCCAATGCAAACCCTGTGGAGGACCGTTCTACCCATACGTACATGGTGGTGCTGTGGGTTAGAATGGACTCAGTGGCAGCTAGAAAAATCTTAGCACTTAAAAGCCGGTTAATTAACTCTGAGACAAACAAAACTATGGATTCTTACCACTGCCTAACTGATAGGGACAACACCCAGGTTCCTAAACACTATAAACAATGTGGTTTGTGCACTGAATAGCTGTGGTTTGTTGTGAATACCTGCTTTCCTCATGCGAGTCTGGGATTTCAATGTGTTCTAGGCAGAGCTGCCTATGTGACCCATGCACCAATAAAACTCCAGGCGTTGGGTCTTGAGAGAATTTTCCCGACAGGTGAGCGTTGTTACTGTTTGAAAAGTTGATGGTTCTAACTCACTCAGAAGTACCTCAGGAGAAAGGCCTGGTGGTCTGCTTCTGGCATCAAAACTAGGAGTGACCTGGAAACCCTGAGACACAAATGGACTTTGCTCTACATTAATGTGACTGTTGTTTCGTAGCGTTGAGATTGGCGAGAGCGTGAGAGGGGAGGATGTCTACATCATTCAGAGCGGCTGTGGGGAGATCAACGACAACCTGATGGAGCTCCTCATCATGATCAATGCGTGCAAAATCGCCTCCTCCTCCAGGGTGACAGCCGTGATCCCATGCTTCCCGTATGCCCGCCAGGATAAAAAGGACAAGGTAGGCTAGGTGTGTCCTGTACTAAGGACCTGCTCTGGGTTCAGGGCACAATTTTGGTCTCGATGAAAATGTCTGGAGGAAATACTTGATTATGGTCTTAATGGTTGACTAAATAGACTTTGTCACCTTGCCTTTGTCATGATTGCCCTTTGAACCAGTCATTACATTAAGTTGTTGTTGACAGACAGACAAGGGGTCAGAGCCTATTTTCACAGGCTCTTAAATCCCATTACTCTCCTTGTGATGATGAAACTCACATGTGTCTTCCCCTGTGGTGGTGGAAAAGAAGGGATGGGCAGAGCAGAATGTCTAATGCTCATGGATTCCAGATTTTTCTGGAGCTAGGCAGGCTGCGTGAGCCTCTGAGATTCACTAGCTGCAATTAGAAAGATGATTTACATTTATTAATTAATTAGTAGCAATGCCTGATCCCATGGCCTAATGGCTAAGGAACCTACAGGGAGCTGAGGTGGCTGAGTGGGTAAGTAGTTGTGCTGCCAACTCGGAGGCAGGTGGTTCAATTTCTCAGGGGAGAAATGGGCAGTTTCCTTTCATGAAGGGCAGTCTCTGAAACCCCGCTAGAGGGTCTTGTGGGAGTCAGTTCCCACGCAATGGCAAGGAGTTGAGTTGCATTACAATTAATGTTATGAACTGTAATGTACATTACTGTTGTTGTTGGTTGCCATCTAGTCGAGCACGACTCATAGTATCACTATGAAGCCTTTAGTCTAAATTTCATGGAGTTTCCAGAGGCATGTGGTTTAGGAAGTGGATGTCACTCCTGCTTCCAACAACAACATGTAAACAACAACATATGTATTAATGACTGAGGGAAAACTGATAAGATTTATGAACTTAAATCACAATAAAAGAAAAAAGATCCAAACAAATGAGTCAGCTCTTGGGCCAAGTGTGCTAACTGTTGGAGAGGATTGAGTGAGTGAGTGACTGATTGATTGATTGATTGACTGAGAGAGAGAGAGAGAGATACAAACTGTGAGCTGACTTCAGCTTGTGAGTAACTTGGATTTTCCATCACAAGACTTATTTAACTCTAAACTTGATCCTAAAGGATTTTTTGGTAAATGTCTATATTTTTAATTATAATCTAAGTGAAGGTTTACAAAGCAAATTACTTTTCCATTCAACTAGTCATACACATTTTATACAATAATACTCATTTCAGTGCCCACATTGTAATTGCACTTTTCCTACTTCCCTTGTGTAATTCTGTTTTCCACTAATCCTGTACCTCTCTGTGTCATCCCTTTCTTTAGTGATACTGTGCTGACCATCCGCTTCCTGGCTATGGCCTTGCCCTTCACTGATCCTGAGGCATGAGGTGTATTTTTAGCTAGTGAATTGCTGGCTTTCACTTTGGTTGTTTTGTCCCACCAACGCGTTCTGCAGTCCCTTGTCATAGGTGCCCCACCGGTGTGTTACCCAGGTTTGTGTGGCACTTTCTTGCTTGTTCTTGAAGTAATTTAATTGTTAGCTGTCATCAAGTTAATCCTGACCACATTCTGCTGTCATTTCTCTTCCATAGGCCAGGAGATTTTCCGAATCTTCACATTCTAGCTGCCTTTATAGCCAAGGTCTCCTTTCACTTCTCCCAGGTTTTGATTTTGTATTTGGCTAAGAAATTGGATCCATGCAAACATACTGCCATTCTGTCTTCTCCAGTAGATTATTCCCTTTCTCGTTCCATGGCCCTGTTCCACTCTTGCATGAGCTGGGACTCTTCAGCTGATGCTAATGTTGTGATGTTCGTGTTGCCAGCCTTTCTTGTCTGCAACTATCTGATTTGCAGCTGTCTCTTTTTCTAGGGTGTTCCCCCCCCCCCCCCCCCCGCCAAACTAATAAGGCTTTGAACCTATTCAAGCTGCTTCCATTATAACCAGTGAAGGTAAACCTGGAAGACACTTGGATTTTTGAAATTTGGTGAACATGAATACTAAGTGAAATGAGAACAAGGATGAGTTGAAGGCCCAGAATGTGAAATTTGGAAGAGGCATAGTGAGCCCTTTAAGGAGGTTGATGCCGTTAGATTATTGAGCAGCATTGTTCAGTTGGGTACCATTGTTTTTACTCTGTAGGAAAGACATTGGTTTGCTGTGCAATATATGCGCCGCCCTGAGAGGGCCAGTGAGTTCCTAACAGGGCTGCCCCCTTGTGATTTGTCTCATTCCAGTTAGCCCTCCAGTTTACTCAAGTTTAAAAAATCTGTGTGTGTTCTTGTGTTGCTTCTTCAGTCATGGCAGCCCCACGTGTGCCAGAGTAGAACAGCGCTTCACAGGATTTTCAGTGGATGAGTTCTCAGAAAATATCCCCAGGCCTTGCTTCCAAAGCATTGCCAGGAGGACTTGAACTTCTAACCTTTTCTTTAGCAGCCAAATAGGTAGCCCATTTATATGACTCAGGGAGTCTATGGAGATAATGGGTAACTTTAAAAAATAACTTTTTGTCAGCACTAGCAGCACTTCTAGTTCTCTAAATATTAAATTATAAATCACCTCAAGAGGTGCCTCATCCATCTGCTTTTTGTTTGTTTTAGGATTATGTGAGCTTCCAGTGGTCAACCACTGTGGCTTGTAGGAGCGGACCTTGGCCTTTAGGGATTTACGAGATCAGCCCATGCCTCCCTTTCTAACCCCACCATGTTGTTGTTGTTATGTGCTGTCGAGTCGCCTGCGTACAACAACCCTGAACCCTGCCCTGTCCTGTGCCAATCTCACTGTCTCTGACACACCTAGCCCCCATGATCCCAGTCACTGACTCAGTTAGAGACCTCTGTAAACTCTTGAAGAGCAACAATGTTAGTTTGGAGACAAAGGTGTACCTGATCCAGGCCATGGTCTTTGCAATCACTTGCTATGCATCAGAGAGCAGGACAATGACTAGGGATGATAGAAGGAGAA
>NW_006399865.1:5296958-5325918 GCF_000299155.1 Elephantulus edwardii
ATGTGCTGTTTCAGTCGTTTTTGGATAATCTTCAGTAGAATTCTTGCTTGCCTGTGAAATCAATGATATCGTTCTATAGTTTCCACACTCTGTTGGGTCACCCTAGTGTTGATTTTTCTCTTGTCATTTATATTGCTCATACACCACTTAATGGATGCCATATCATTCTGCCCATCTTTCCCTTCTCATGAAATTCTTGCCTTTATTTGCAGAGTCGTGCTCCAATTTCTGCCAAGCTTGTGGCCAACATGCTCTCCGTGGCCGGGGCTGATCATATCATCACCATGGATCTACATGCTTCCCAGATTCAGGTACTCACCCCACACAGACACACATTTATATCTGTTCGTTGTGATTGGGAACTTAAGGAGAGTGCTTAAACCCTAACTATTAGCTTCAGCAATTTCTGAAAGAGCTACATGGGCTCATGTTTCTTCTATATAACTATTATTAGATATTTCCATCTTTACTGAACTTGGAAAATTTATTTGATGTGAAGCGTTCATTTCTACCAGCACCAGTCTCCGCCTTCGTTTCTTGTGGTTGCTGTTACAAAAACACTGCAAGTGGAGGGGGGGAGCTTGAAAGGACAGATTTCTTTGCCCCCAGTTTTAGGGCTTAGAGCCCAAATGTGAGTCTTGCCTGTGTCAGTTCTTTCTCTGGACCCCTCTCTCCTTGCTGCTGTTGATTGCTTCGATTCATGGGTCCTTTACTGCCTGTAGATACACCTGCCTTTGTGATCACAAGGTGTTCTCTCTCTCTTTCTCTCTCTCTCTCTCTCTCTCTGTGTGTGTGAGAGAGAGAGATTGAGAGAGATTATTTTCTCTTCTCATCAGACACCATGGGGAAAATATTTAGTTTCAGGACCCACACTGCTTCTGTGGAATAACATCATTAGCATAACAAATGAATGACTCCTATGTTCAAACAGGGTCACATTCATAGGGGGAGAAGGGTTGGGATTTCAGCATGTGTTTTGGGGAGCACAGTTCAATCCACAATCCCTCCCAATGAATTTGATAAAGCAGCCTTCCTGGTTACAAAGTAAACCAGTCAAACACCTTGTGAAACATTCTGCATGGATCGTTTAATACATTTCTCCTAAAATCCCCTCTCCCAAAAAAGTAATCCACGTGATTTATTTTTCAAAAGGTAAATTGGTGCATGGGTGTGCAAACCAAAGGCATGCATTTCATGGTATGAAAAGAGACCAGAAAAGATGGGCAGAGTGAGAATGCGCCCAAGAAGAGGGCCAGCAGGCAGAGAAATGACACCTCTGACTAATGGTGACCCCATGTGTGCCAAGAGTAGAGCTGTGCCCCATCAGACTTGCAGTGGCTGAGTTTTCAGAAGTAAATCATCAAGCCTTTCTTCTGAGGGGCTTCTCAGTGGTCTTGAGCCTCCAACCTTTCCATTAGCAGCCCAGGGTGTTGATTGTGAATTGCTAAGTGACTCCTTGGAAGAAGCTCTGCACCCTTCCATCTTGAATTCTGGAAAGTTTTAATGGTGCGATCATGATGGTCCTATACCCTCCTTAAATGCTTCATAATGTACTTTTTCCCCCTGCAAGATAGGCTAAATTCTACTGTACTCACTCTGATACATACTGCTGTTGGTGGTGGTGGTGGTGCCATCAAGTCAAGTACAACACATAGCGACCCTGTGAACAACAGATCCTGTCTGAACCCTGTCCTATCCTGAACCATCCTCACACTTCCTGACATGCTAGAGCCTATTACAGCAGTCACTGTGTCAATCCACCTTTTTAAGGCTCTTCCTCTCCTTTCCTGACCCCCACCTTTCCAAGCATGATGTCCCTCTCCAAGGAATAGCTACATACTTCAAGTATGTAAGAGGAAGCTTTATTGTCTTTACTTCCAAAGAGCACTGAGGCTCCACTTTCTCCAAAACATACTGGAGGTTATTTCTTAGTTCATAGTTCATCAATGAATATGTAGAACTAGCTTTATAACATTTGCTAAAACAAATCTGCTGTCCACGCTACTGTCGCCCTGCAGAACCACCCTGATCCATCAGAAACGCAGAAAACAGGCAAAGCCCCATAGAGAGCAGCTCGGATGGCAGTAGGTCCCTGGGATGGACCAGGAGTTTTATTTCATTCTGTGAAAATTAAGAGAAGGGAGTCGGCTATTGCAGCTTCTTCTGGAAATAAATCCAGTTCTGTATCCTAAGAGAGATTATTCAGAACCGTGACGTGGTACTTGCGTCTGCCCACAGGGTTTCTTTGACATCCCTGTGGACAACCTGTACGCGGAGCCCGCGGTCCTGCAGTGGATCCAGGAGAACATCACAGAGTGGAAGAACTGCATCATCGTGTCTCCTGATGCAGGCGGCGCCAAACGGTAACACTGTGGGGGCTGCCTTGGCCACTGGGGGTCCTTTTGGTGCAAGGTAGAATCCTGATGGCTGTGGTTAAAGCATTCAGTTACTAAAAGGTCAGCGGTTCAAACCCACCAGGCAGCTCCACAGTAGAAAGATGTGATATTCAGCTTACATTAAGATGTACAGCCTTGGGGCAATTCTACTGGGCAGTGAGTCCATAGTCGACTCAAGGCAGTGGGTTTGGAGGCTGTAGCACAGTGATTAAGCAGCTGGCTGCTCTGGAGGACTCCATTTAAAAAAGGAGATGAAAGCAAAACTTTTCACTCAGCAGTCCAGGAAGAAAGCCAAGGAGCTGCTCTCTACCCCTGGACTTTGAATGGGGAGAGAAGACTCCTCCAGGGAGAAATGAGAACTCGGAGGCTGCTCCACCTGCAGATGCGCTGTGGAACTGCATGTGGCAGAGGGCCTCCCGGAGAGGAGGAAATGCGCTTGAAAACTGGGCCCACGCTCTTCCCTTCCACGTGCAGCACTCTGTGAGCACGCCCTCTGCAGGTGACTAAGATTCCAGAGGTAGAAAAGAAAGGGGGACCAGGGAAGCAGTTGGCCAAGACTCTGGGGCCACAAAACGCCTTGCCAAAGTGTAAAATTGGAGCAAATGGCAAAACCAAACCCACTGGCAGTGAGCCTATACTAGCACCCTGTAGCTGGTGGGCTTGAACGGGTCAGCCTTTCACAGCCAAGTTGACAGACTAAAAAATGATCAACTTAACAAATCAACGAAAGTGAGACAGGGGCAGGGTCATCGGGCCTGGCTGAGGACACGGGCTTTGCCCAAGACTTAGAATTAAGTTAGGGCCCCAGGTGACTGGGCTCTGGCTGAGGGTGAGAATGCTAAACTGGCCCATAGTATGTGCTGCAGGGTGCGACTTGGTGACTCCAGGTGACCTTGTAGAACGTTGTAGCTGCTGTCTAGAAAGGAAAAAGAAAGCAGCAGCATGAAATGGAGCTTTAATAGCCATGGAAGACCAAAGCTGGAGTCTCCTTTGACTCCTGGCATGCCATCTCCCCCATGTGTGTCAGCGGACTGTGGTTAAGACTCCATAGTTCAGTGACTGAGTTTTCAGAAGTAGATCGCCAGACCGTTCTTCGAGGTGTTTCTAGGTGAGCTCAAAACACCACTATTTCTAGTAGCAGCCAAGTAAGTGTGTTTAACTGTTTACACCACCCATGGTTTCCACTGGGTAGGTAGGGGCCACCATAAAGAAATGCACTGAAAGGGAGGCCTCACAGCCAGCCAGAAGGCATGACAACTTGCAAGAAGTGTGCGTGAGTGTGGTGGGCGACCAAGCAGCTTTGGGAATGTGAGCGGTTGCCCCTTGCTTGGCGCCCTCTGCCTGCAGCTGGGCTGAGCGCCTCTGAAGGCTGTCATTCTCAGAAGAGCTGTCTGCTCTTGGCTTGTCTGATAGGCGGCTTGGTTCTCAGCACGAGGGGTGGGGGGCAGCCTCTGGCAGCAGCAGGAAGTGGCCGTTGACAGGAAGGAGACACCATAGATGAAAGGCAGAAGTGAGCACTTAGTGCGAAAAGCCACCAGATGCTTGGTTTAGTACAAGACTACGCGGTGGTCGCAGAATCACCCCCTCCCTCAAGACGTTGAGGCCCAGTCATAGTATCATCTGGTGGAAAACATTCGGAGGATTTCTAAATGGCACCTAAGTTGCCTTGGACCTGTACTTCAGTGACTCACACTCAGTTATGACTCATCAAAGTCTAAGTTTAAGATGAAGTAGGTTAAGGGACATGGAAGTGTTAGACAGGGGTACTTCTGAAAAAAAGTGATTGCTAAATTGAGATGTACTCCACATAGTCTTTCAATGTGCCCATTTAAAGTGTGTGATCCAGTGTTGTCTAGATGCGCACAATTCTCACTGCTGTTTCTTTCTAGAACCTTCTATCACCCCCCAGAGAAACCAAGATTGAGCAGAGAAAGGGAAAGCCATGCAAGTAATGTAGCATGTGTTGTTCTTTTAGCTTCCTCGCCCACTCATTGCCATCTAGTCAGAACCAAACCATTCCTGACCATCCAGAAGGTTTGTGAAGGTTGATTGCCCATCTTTCCATGACGCAGGTGGATTCAAACAGCCAAAGAGGCGCTGCATTGGGATTAGCAGAAACTCCCTGCGGTCTAGGCCACCAGAACTCCCTTATGAACTGCCCAAGGGAATTTTTCAGGGGGGAAAAAAGAGAAAGACCAGGCATCAAAGACCACCTCTTGTATTATTCTATTTATAGGAAATGTTCACAGTAGGCCAGACTGTAGAGACAGAAAGGAGATGGGTGTTGCAGAGGGCTGAGGGAATCTTGCAGAAATAGAAGACAGAGCGGTTGCCATTTCTCTCAAGGCTGTGTGTCTTTCTGTGCGCAGCCTGGCTCACACGGTGCATTAGCAAACGTGCTGAGTTGGCAAGTCCAGTCCAGGACATACGGCATCTTTCCATGTTAATGTCGTTGCTATGGGTAGAGTTAAGTGTGCTTCCCTTTTAAGTGGCGTGTTCATACGTTCTGCAGTTTTTTATTGCTCCATTAGCCAGAGGTCTTTTCTTCTTGTTCGCCAGGTCGTACCAGCAGGAGAGCAGAGCTTGGCTTCTTTGTGTGCTGCAGACACATTCCCCCGTTTTTAATCTCTTCCCCTTTTGGGTGTATTTAATTTCTGCAGGAATTTTACAAAGTCCTCATGGCATCATAGCTATCTGCTCTTCACAGTAGGGCTTCTGGGTGTGGAAAAGATTCACACTTCTTAAAAAAAAGAATTCTTCTTCACTGCAGTTGACTTAATTTCAGCTCGTCTCCATCACTTTTCCATGCTTTGCATTTTAACAGGAGCACATTGCTTCATCTTTGTTCCTTGAATTGGCTGGTAGATTTCAAACCAGTGACCCTTTAGTTAGTAGCCTGACACATTCACTTCACCTTGTAAGGTGCTTTTAGGCCAACTCCTAGTGACAGCTCTGAGCCTTGTCCTGTCCTGTGCCATCCTCATCATCTCTGACACACTTGGACCCACTGCTGGTTGAGGCTCTTCCTCTCTTTTGCTGACCCTCCACCTTTCCCAGCATGACAGTTCTCCCCAAGGACTTGTCCCTCCTAACAACATGTCCAAAGGATAGGAGAGGAAGTCTCCCCATCCTTGACTCTATGGAGCACCCTAGATGTCTTTTTCCAAGACAGACTTGTTTGTTCCGCTGGCAGTCCATGAGATAGTCAATACTTTTCTCCAACATCACAACTCAAAGGTATCGATTCTTTTATCATCCGTGTTCATTGTCCGATTTTCAGATGCATAGCATGTAATTGAAAAGATCATGATTCATATCTTTTAACACTTTGGAAAGGTCCTTGACTGCAGATTTTCCCAGTGCAACACATTTTTTGTTTTCCTTTATTTTTGTTTATTGTTGTTTTAACGAAAGTTTCGATGAGATGGCTCGATTCTGTGAGTGGAGTGGTAGCAATGAGTGCATTTGAGACAGTGAGGTTGGCACAGGATAGAACGGCGGTTAGTGCTCTTGTACATAGGGTCTCTATGAGTCGCAAGTGACTCAGTGGCACATAACAACAAAAGTTTACAGAAAAGTGGGATTTTCATTCATACATTGTTGCACATTTTCCTCTCAACCTCCCCAGTTCACCTTTTTTTATTAAAAAAAAAATCATTCATTGTTGCATCATTTCCTCAGTCCTCCCTTCACCCTCCGCAGTTCACTTTGCTATGCACCTCTAATTCCGAACTGCTGTCATACAAATAATGCCTAATCACGTATTCCTTTTAAATAGTTCTTTCCATCATCTATTCCAATGCAGTGTTTATTATCTATCCACTCTTTTCTTAGCTTCCTCCCCTCAACCTCCATGTCAGTCCTGTTTTATAACAGTGGTGTTATGCGGTATTTGACCTTTCTTTTGTTTTCTCGATGCTGGTAGCAGGGGTGTTGGTTGTGAGCAAGAAATACTAAGGCTTGTACTTTATCTCTAGGTGAAAGGATTCTAGATCAAGTCCACTTACAATGTCACATCATCCAAAGATGTGGTATAGTTTTTCCTGAAAAAGAAAGCCAGTTTTCTACACCCAAAACTAACACCTCTGCCAGCTTTCCATAGATATTCTGATTCATTGTATGGAATTCCTAGTGTTTGCTGATCAAACCGGTCAGAGCAACGCTTATTCTCTTTATTCTGGTTGGAAAAGGCTTCACATTTCCTAGCTTTTGAAAGTTCTTCCACAAATCTTCTACGGTGATCATTGACCCTGAACTCTTTGGTGACCTTTAGGGTTTCAGAGAGGATCTGAGCACTGGAGGATTTTCAGTGGCTGATTTTCCAGTAATGGATCACCAAACTTTTTTACTGAAGCACTCTGGCCAAACTCAAACTTGGAGCTTTTCTGTTACCAGCCCAGTGCTTAGCCTCCACCACCCCTTCCCCTAAGTATTTGTCAGCTCAGTTCAGACAGAACAGATCCACCCATGCAACTCACTCCAGGCTCCTTTACCAGTAAAGCTTAGCTTTTAAGGAAATGATGTGTTGGAATTCTTACCATCTCCCATCTGTTCTCAAAACCTCTGTCTGCTTCACATCATGACCACCTTCCTATCCTGCCCAGAGTGGGCTGTTTCTCACTGAGGTCCCTCAGAACAGCCATATGGGTTAACACAAGATACATGGAGTTAGCATTACCTGTGGCTTACTTGCACAATGCCCAAAAAGTCCTACCTCCCTATAGAAAATGCTTGTCTGTCTATCTGATGCACTGGGAGCAAGTTTGAGAAAAAGCAATGGGGCATGACTTACTGAGGGAGAACCTAATGTGGCCACAAGAGGGCACTGGAGCTTTGCTGCATGCTCAGTGGTCTGTCGCTCCTGCCTTCTCCACCTTGCTGCCTCTTGCTGCCATCTCCATCTCCAACTCGGTGCTACCTTCGTCACAGCTTTCCTTTTTGGTCTAGGATTTCAGGTGTTCCCACGGGAAACAGGTTGCCTAGTTGGCTGTTTAGACAATAGACATTCTTCCATATCAACTGGGAATGGAGATCTATGTGTCTTGCCATTTCAACTGCCTCTTGCTTACGAGAGTATCCTTGCTAATTGCACCGTAGAAAAGGATCAGTGAGGCCTAGAATCATTGTCTTCCTTCTTAGTCAAACTGTAAAGCGAATGGTTGTAGCTATTTAAGCACTGGCCCTGTTCAGGTTCCCCCAAAATGGGAGGGTATCCAATGTCTCAGCCCAGGATTCCTCTTCCTCTTCAAGACTTGTCTGTGCAGGGCATGCATGAAACCCTGGCTGCCTCCTGGATCATGCAATGCTTGGGGCCGGTCTTTTTAGCTTTAGTTTGAAAGTTGCTCCTTGTGCTCGCTACATGGGTGTGACTTTGTATGTGTCTGAGGAAGGGGTGTTCCTCATCATTTTTTTTCCAGTTGAATTGCATGACTGATTGTGAGTTTTAAAAAATTAAAATAGGAAGAGAGTTGGAATTGCACAGTGGTTAGAGCCCCTGGCTGCTGATAGAAAGGTCGAGATTCAAACCTGTCAGCTGCACCTCAGAACAAAGATGTGGCAGTCTGCTTCCAGAAAGCTTGCCAGCTTCGGTCCCCCGTGAGGCAGCCCTACTCTGTCCTCGAGGGTCGGTGAACTCTCCTTATTAATATCACTGTGTTGATGGCAATATTTCAAAGTAAGTTTTTAACCCTGAAGTGTACTTTGTAAAGGAAAAGAAGTCCTTGGGTGGTACACACAGTTAACATGTCCAGCTGCTAACCAGAAGGTTAACCAGAAGGCTCAAGTCCACCCAGCGTCTTCTTGGAAGAAAGGCCTGGCGGTCTCCTTCTGACAAATCACCTGCTAAACCCTCTCAAACACAGTTCTCCTCGGACCCACATGGGGCATCATGAGTCAAACTGACTTGACTGCCACTGGCTTTGGGTCAGAGGCTAAGCCACAGTGCCCTCCTTCTGCTGCCAGCTCAGCCAGCCCTCCTGAGCCAGAGGCTTCCTGTGCGTTGGCTAGAGATGGGCACAGGGACTGGACATGTGCTTTGTAACAGCTCCTCAGGTCCTGTTTTGTGAAGTGTGTGCATTTTAACAGATGCTTTTGGCCCCGCTACACACGTACTCCACGAATATTAAAACGTGGTTCCCAAAGAGCTGACTTGAAGCTCCATCTTTGCATTTTGAAAAGTACTCCTGAGTACTAATGTTGTTGTTGTTATGTGCCGTCGAGTCGTTTCCGACTCATAGCGACCCTATGCACAACAGCCCTAAACCCTGCTCTATCCTGTGCCAATCGCACCGCCTCTGACACACCCATCCCGATTACCCCAGTCACTGAATCAATCCATCTCATAGAGGGTCTTCCCCTCCTGCGTTGTCCCTCCACCCTCCCAAGCATGACGTCCCTCTCCAAGGACCCGTCCCTCCTGGCAACATGTCCAAAGTATGTCAGACGAAGCCCCAGAATCCTTGCCTCCAAGTAGTAGCTTGGTTTAATCCTCTCCAGGATGAATCTGTTTGTTTTCTTGGCAGTCCTGAGTACTAATACACTGCATATTTTCTGCTGCTTGCTGGTTGTGTGGTCAGGGTGTCCAGCTATGGTTAGAGCTGCACAGGTTCAAGGCCACATCGGTAGGCCTGCCCCACCATGCCTTGCTTAGTGCAGATCCAGCCCATGCCTGGCGACAAAAGGGACAGGTTATTATTTTGCCGTGCACTCACATGGTACCATTTAAAGCCCGGGTTTGGATGCTGGCTGTCAGGAACACATCCATTTGTGTCCTTGTTCAGGGTGACATCCATTGCGGACAGACTGAACGTGGAGTTTGCACTGATTCACAAGGAGAGGAAGAGGGCGAATGAGGTGGACCGGATGGTTCTGGTGGGGGATGTGAAGGACCGCGTGGCCATCCTGGTAGATGACATGGCTGACACCTGTGGCACCATCTGCCACGCTGCAGATAAGTATGTGGGGCACTTTGGGGACATGCACAGGGAGGGTTAGGGTGTCTCACTGAAGGGGAACCAGAGGTTGGCTCACTAAAAATGAACTTGGTTTTGGAATGGTTTCTTATTGCTTGGCAATGGCCTGTTGTTATGTGCTGTCCAGCGTTTAGCAGTCCTGTGGGCAACAGAAGGAAGCCCTGCGCCTTCCTGCCCCATGCTCGCTCACAAGCCCCACTGCGCTTGAGATCAGTGTCACAGCCACCATGCACTCAGTCCATCTCTTTGAGGGGCTTCCTCTTTGTCACCGAACCTGTGCCTTTTTGTCATTATTTTCTTGATAGCAAAGAAACCACAGGTCTTCTGATTCCCATTTGCAAAGCTGAATTTTGCCCTGCACTCGCATGGTACTGTTTAAAGCCCACGTTTGGATACTGGCTGTTGGGAAGTGCTAGGAGCCGTGGTGGCACAGTGGGTTAAATGTTGGCCTGCTAAACAAAAAGTCAAGAGTTCAAACTCACCAGCCGCTCAGTCTACTCCCATAAAGATTTACAGCCTCGGAAACCTTGTGGGCAATTCTGCTCTGTTGCTATGAGTCCCAGCAGTGGATTTGGTTTGGATTTTTGAGACGGTGCCCCTCCCCCTAAAGCTGATCACAGAAGGAAAAAAACCTTCCAGGATGGTGAGCTCTCCATCTAAAATGCTAGCACCGCCACTGCACTGGGACCAGAGCCTGTCAAAACTGAGATGCTTTGAAAATGGCCTAAGAAGCAAAGAATATAAGATACCTCATCAGTAGTTTTTTTCCTAAACATTAATTACATGTCAAAATGATGATTTTTTTTGGCTCTGCTGAGCTAGCCAAGTGGTTCTCAATCTAGGATGATTCTGAAAACTACCCTACAGTCAGTCCCCTAAAATGCATAATACTGTCCCCAATGACAGTCATGCCTGTGAGTTAACTTAACACAGAGTGTTTTACTAAAATGTACTGAAAAAGATGCTGCCTTAAGCTAGTAATCTGAATTGTAGTTTCACAGTTCTCTTGATGGACCACATCTGTTTTTAACAGTCAACCTCAAACTTTTGCCCTGACTCCAAACCTATCCGTAGTTGCCCCTTCAGGCTGCTAATGAACCACTTCACAGTTGACCCTCCAGGCTGCAAATCTCAAAGGAGTAAGTTGCTTTTCTTTCTCCTGGAGGATTTGAACTGCTAGCTAAGAGCCGCCTTTGGCTTACCAGGGCAACTCCCTACAACTTGCCAAGATAGCTTCCCGCTTTTCACAGGAGTGGAGGGCATTTCTAGAATATCTGCATGCATACTTAATTGTTCAGCTGGTATCTTGCAGGCTACTCTCTGCAGGAGCCACCAAGGTCTATGCTATCCTGACCCATGGGATCTTCTCTGGACCAGCCATCTCCAGAATTAATAATGCTGCATTTGAGGCTGTGGTTGTCACCAACACCATTCCGCAAGAGGACAAGATGAAGCATTGCCCCAAGATTCAGGTACTCTCTCCACTGAGGTGGGAGGAGGATAGCAAGGGGTGCAAGTACTAAACACTCCTGTGGATGACTAATTGATGAGGCTGATGCAGCCTGAGGCTTTGAATATTGGGAGATCCCTGCTAAATGCCTGCGACTTCAGAAGGCACTCTGCTCTTTAGAAACAGTAAGTGAATAAAATTGCAAAAGAATATAATCAAGAAGCAGGCTAATCTGACACTCTACTTTTCCAAGCATCCTGTCCTTCTCCAAGGACTGGATTCCTTCTGACTGCGTGCCCAAAGAATGTGAGCCAAAGTCCCACCATCCTTGCCTCCAAGAACAAACTTGTTTTTCTTTTGGCAGTCCATGGATATTCAACGGTTGCCAACACTACAATTCAAAGGCACCAATTCTTCTTTGGTCTTCCTCTTCATTGCCCAACTTTCACATGCATGCGAAACAGTTGAAAAATACCATGCCTTTTCTGACAAAGGAAAACCTTCCTGTATGACAACGATTGACTAAAAGTTTATTTAAAAGCAGTAATTGCCGTAAGTGAACAATGACCTTAACAAACCTCAGAGTACAGGCATATCTAGGAGATATTGCAAGGTCTTGTGCAGAACATCACACTAATGTGACTATCCCAGTGCATATCAAGTGTATGTCTACACTTCCTGTTGTCTATCAAGTGTGCAATCGAATTAGGAAGAGATTTGAAATATTGAGAGAATGACCAAATATGACAGGGTGAGCAGGCGCTGTAAAAATGGGGCCTGGTAGTTGAGCTCAACTCAGGAGCGCCTCCTACCTGTGAAAAATGCAGTCTCTGGGAAGCACGTACAAAGAGGGCACACCTAAATCTATAGCAAGTGTCTCACTTCTTGGATTCCATACAGGTTCTGTCCACCAGGTTCTAATTTGAACACAGATCCAAAAGCTATTTATCCCCTTAAAAAAAATGTGGGTAAGGTTTGGATAACAACATACCTTGTGTACTACAGACTTAATTTCTATCCTTTCTGGTTTTCCATTTTTGAAAGAAAAGAACTGTTGTGCCTCACTTTCTTTTTCTTTCACCCGGTTTGGTGTTTAGGTGCTCGATATTTCCATGATCCTGGCGGAGGCCATCCGGAGAACCCACAATGGTGAATCTGTGTCTTACCTGTTCAGCCATGTTCCCTTATAACTCCCAATTGTAATGCGTTAAGCAAGCACACTATGATTATGTCTTTTTCTCTCTCTCTTGTTAGCTGTAGATACTAACAATTTTAAGATAATGGATGGTAGAAAACATCAGTTTTTTATATACTTTGAGATGCATTTGCCCCCCTTTGAAAGCTTGAGACCACTCATGTATGGTGGTTTCTTGGGAGATCAGTGATTGTTTTGCTTTTCAGCAAGAGAAACATTTGTGTCATCTTGACTTGTTCTGATAGGTGACCTTTGTTCTTTCAGCCCTTGGAGGCCATGACGTTTCAAGTTCATCATTTCATTGTGGGAGCTCATAGTTTATATATGTTTTGGGGTTGCCAAAGGTGACTTCAGATTAAAGCCTACTGTGTAAATAGATGCTAACCTAGGGGTAAAATCCTACGTAGAAAGCCCATTTGTTTTAAGCAAACCTGAAAAAAATTAAATACTGTACATTTTAATTTTATTTTTAATAACCAGAGTTGAAATAAACCACCTTGGTTAGTGTGCATATTTTGAACCCAACTGATTTTGAAGGTAGCCATTGATACATCTAGTTGTTTAGTGACATGAGACACGAGAGAGAGTTTAGTGTCATTTTGAATCCACTCACTCATTGCCATGCAATCTGAACGAACTCCTAGCTGTCCATCCAGCGGATTTTTAGAGGCTCCCATGTAAACTGCATGGGAGAAGATTGCCCTTTTTTTAGCTGCTGCGCTAGTGGATTCGAACCGCCTGAGATGTACTCCCTTTGGGTTAGCAGCGAAAATCCTAAACAAATTTTTTTGCCTTTTTTTTGAGTTACCATTGCTGAAATCCACATTGTAATATCTTCCCTAGAATTTCATGTTCTGAAATTGCCTCATTTTGGTCAGCTATAGTTCTGATTGTCAAACCATTCTGAGATGTAGCCTCAAAGCGCACTGCTGCCTTGCTGCTTTCCCCTCAGTCAGCAAGGTCCACCCCATGTCCTGTCGTCTTGCCCTTTTACATCATGTTTTTAGCTACAGCTGTTCTCTTTTCATTTTTCCCCAACAATTTTGTCTTGGGTTTGTTTTTTATTAAAAAAAAATTAAGTGTTCTTTAGTATTTGGAAATGGAAGGCTCGAGACAAATGAGAATTTTAACAAAAGTTTTTACATTTTAATAAATAGGGAGGAAGAAGCCAATGAAATAAGTTAACTTCAATTGCTCTTTTAGGATAGTGTTTAAAAATGGCACCCAAGCAATCTCAGAGGGGAAATTCCCCCAGATCACATTATCCACAGATTATTTTTCCAGCATCTTCTAAACAAGGTGCCTCTGTAATAGAATTATTGGGTTCTTTGTAGATTTGATTAGATGCACATTGATCACACAACCCGTTGAATAATTCAGCTTCCAGAAAAGAGAATTTGCCAGCCTGGACAAAGTCTAGGAATGACAACTCTCTCCCCTTCCTGCCAAGTTTTAAAACTTATAGAAAAGAAATTCTTTAATTGAAATTGAGTTTCCTTTTTAAAAGAAATTAAATTTTATTAAATTAAATTTTCATGAGAATGAACTTAATTTTGGTCATTAACAACTTGAACCATTGTATTGAGAGTTTCTGATTTTTCCACAACAGAAGTTGAATTGAAGCTAGAAAGTAACAGTTATGATTATGTAGTTGTGTACACACACACACACACACACACACACACATAACTTGTTATATAGTATAGGTAGATAGTGTGGACTTTAATAGAAACTAGTTGATTTAAAAGTAATTTTCTGAGGTTGTGATCAATAGATAAAAAACTAGGTATAAAAATTTGCATCACTATTTTCTAAATGTATAAATAATTGTTGGTTTCGACTCAATGGCAGAAAACAACAACCCTCATTGAAACCTACCCCCATTTGTATTTCAAAGTCCTTTTGAAGACATTTATAAACTAATTATATGGTTCAAATGGAAATGTAGGCATTGACTTTTCAGTAGTTTTCAGGTCAACAAAAATGATGGTAGTTGCCTCATAAACAGCTTAATTCCAGAACTTGTGCATTCCTTGCTGCCTGGAGAGCAGAAACTTATGAAACCACCAATATTTTTATCCTGTTCAACTCAGCTGAAGGTGGGGGATGGGGTGGGCTCAGTTTATATCTGGGCAAGGAGGGGAGCCAGAGGAAAAAAAAATATACCAAAGCTGTTTTGCCTCAAACTTACAGATATTCTGTGTTGTACTTTTCCTTTCTTTAGATAACATCTCAAGTAATTCAGCCATGCGTCCTTTGCCGCGCTTGTATTGGCGTAAAATATGGAATTATAAGTTTCTGTAGCACTGACTTGTAACACTTCAATAAAATTGTGTTGCTCACTACTCCTTTCTGAGTCTGTGTTCTCATTGTGAATCTCTTTGTTTTTATGGGATGCCTGATTGTCTTTGGCTCCATAAAATTATAGCCGGGCATATAAAATTAAATGAAATCTTAATGTTAATTTGAAGTCAGCTCTTACCCATTTGTAATATATTTCTTTCTGAAATATTAGCCATTAAATACTTATATATTATACATAATATATATTATATACTTATTATATACTTATTGGCCATTTCCTTTCCCCTAAGTGTAGCAGCTGTATCATCCAGGCATCCAAGTTGAAAATTCTAGAATAGCTTCATAGAACACTGAAGATTCTACCATGTGTTTCATCATCAAAAGGCTGATGTTCTATAGCCATCCCTGAGAGCAGGTCAGACTTAAACATAGGCCACAAGAAGGTGTATGTGTGCTTTGATTTCAGAAGTACCTAAAAGTGTTTCCTTCCCCATAAAGCACCTGCTCACTCCCTTGGAGACTACTCTTTTAAGGGAAAGAGTTAATTTATCATTCTGTCCCACTGGTAAAGCTCAGCTCTAAAGTGTGGCTACCTCTTGAGAGTCAGCAACACAGTGTCTTAAAGTTACAGTGAAATGTTAACAACTAAAAATCAGTCCCATTTCTGAAAAGAGATGATTACAGGTTGAGAAAGAGAATGTGATAAAATGTACCAGAAAAGGGGGAAGGAAGTGGAAACACCAAAACATACTTTGTCAGAAGAATCGTTTCGTCTCTTAGTGCAAAGCAAGTGTTACTTTTTGTATGGCCGCTTCAGTGACTGAACCACAAGAGACTAGACAAAATGGTGAAGGGAAGGGCCAAGTACTGGGGTGTCCAGGGAATCTGAATGGGTTTCATGAAAGAGCTGCCATTAGACAAAGCTGAGCAGCAGTATTCCATCCAGTATGGCCAAAGCAGAATAACACAGAGTGTTTGGGCAAGGACATTCAACAAAGATGTAATAAAGACTGGAGCATGCAGTCATAACATGACTTTATTTACACCTCAATAAGGGAGGATGTGCTAATTCCTGGAGAGGGACATCCAAGGACCTTCAGTCAAATGGCTTGACATATTGGATGCAATAAAGGTTTAAAACAGCAGTGCACATGGTGCTAGGAGCAGGCAGTATTTCCTTCTATTATACATGTTATTGTTGTTGCTGTTGTTAAGCACCGTAGAGACATAGATGACTGATAGCAACCCTATGAGTGAACGTCTTGAACACAAAACTTTCATCTTCAATTTCATAGTTTTTGAAGACAAGCATTTCTTTGGAAGTGGATGCCACTCATGCTTCCAGACCTGTTTTTTTCGGGAGATTAAAAACACACACACACACACACACCCAGGCCTGAGGGCCACAGGCCCGAGGGGCTCAAAATTATTTTTAAATAGAAGGCCAAATCCAATCAGCACACACCCTGATTTGGGGGGGGGGAAAGCCACACCCTAGTCTCAACCCCAAAACACACCTTTGCTGAATCCAGCCAGTCCATTCACCTTCTCTTCCTGGAAAAAGCCCCAGACTGGTAGCCAAAAGCTGTTTTAAATACGAGGCTGACCCAGGTCAGAGCACACCCCCACACCCTGTTGCGAGCCAAGCTACATTCTAGTCTCAACCCCAAACTAGAAAACACACCTTTCCAGAATCTGGCCATTCCAGTCATCTTCCCCTCTCGGACAAAGGCCCAGACTGGCAGACAAAACCATTTTTAAATACGAGGCCATATCCAATTAGCTCACACCCTGTTGCGACCGAAGGCACACTCTAGTCTCAACCCCAAACCAGAAAACACACCTTAGAAAATCCGGCAATTCCACTCATTTTCCCCATCTGGAAAAAGCCACAGACTGGCAGCCAAAAGCCTTTTTAAATACAAGGCCAAAGCAGATCAGTGCACACCCTATTGTAAGCAAAGCCACACCCTAGTCTCAACCCCAAACCAGAAAATACATCTTTGCAGAGGCTCATCTTCCCCTTAAAACAACAAAGGAATTTCTGACTTTGCCCTTGCATTGATTTTTCATCTAAATTGCATAGAGAAGTCAACAGAATGAAACTTGTCTCGATTCTCCATTGTCTAATGCTACAAATGGTATTTAGTGTACAGAAATATATTCTTTTACTAGTTAGGAGGCCAGAAGTCCCAAGTTCAGAGTGCTGGCTCTAGGTGAAATAAAGAGGGCCAGTCTCCTCCCATGCAATTTACAGCCTTCGAGACCCAATGGGGAGTCATCCAAGAGGCAGTTCAGACTTGACAGTAATAAGATGATGGAGTGGCTCTAGAAGAGGACTTTTGCTCTCTCTGTCGTCTAGATTTAGAGAGTTGCCAGCACGGGAACCTAGTTCCAAAGGAAGTGCTCCACTCTTGGGAATTCTGTCTCCTCTTTGGCTTATTAAATCATGAGGGATCATTACAGAGCTTCCACAGTACATATATGTATTTGGGGAAAATGCATTTCAATCCATGACAACACCTAAGGAACATACCCCTCTGCCATTTCCAGCTCTTCCTTTTTAAGACCATATTCTCAGCAGCCCATTTTTCAGTGACATCCCTTTGAGCAAAGCCTTTCTCTTCTGAAAGAGCCTGATGCGCAGAAATACAGACCTTACCACTTACTGGTGTTAAGCTACTTCTGACTAGTAGCTGAACTTCCCTCTGCCTCAGTTTCCAATTCTGTGAAATGACATAGTACCTTCCTCTTGGAATTGTGGAGATTAGCTACAAAGTGCTTACAAGTGGTTTGCAAATCAACTCGTTTCTGAGCCTACATAGTCTCTCTCTTTTGGAAATGAATGTAAGTAGGTGGGAAGAAGCAAGTTTCTCACATTCCAGGTGCTAACCCAAGTTCCTGCCAACTAATGGTGGGCACAGCCCCCCTCCGCAGCCATAGCTAAAGGGCTACATCATCTTGGCAGCCTCTATATCCCCTGGCAGAGGATAACTCATCATTGTATGTTGAAAAGTTTTTAAATGGGATATGGATATACGTGCCTGGGAGGCAAACCTGCCACACCACAGGAGAAACTGTGAACAGTTGAGCTTTGTCACGACAGCGTGAGCCCACTGCCGCTCTCATTTGATTAGGCAGCGAAGATGGAACCGGAAGCGGAAGTAGTGTCCGCTCAGAATGGCGAGGGGCTTGGTCGTCGTTTCGACACTCAGTCAGCTGGAGAAAGGAAAGCCGGCTGAACGCAAACTCATTCCACATTTGAAACGTGGGTAAGAAAGAATATAGGTATATGTGTGTGTAGATGTGTACCGTGGAGTCGGGACTGACCCAGAGCTGCCCCTCCCACAGGTTTTCCGAGGCTGTAAACCGCAAGGACAGCTGGTGCATTAAAACCGCGTGCCTTTGTGTGGGGAGTGCAACTTCTTACCACTAAGCTACCAGAGCTTTTATCTATCTGTCTGTCTGTCTATCGCTGTGGAGTTCCATGCCTTATAAGCTGCTGAAAAATAGGTTGGCCTTGATAAAAATGACGATGCCATTCTGAATAAATGAGAACTGTGGTAGCACCCGTAGTCTCCAGCATGTAATCTACTATATTTAGTACGGCTAACTGAACGCTGTATTTGGGGGTGTAAAAATAGTGCAGAGAGAGTGCAGCTGGCACAGGGGCATACGCGCCACTGGCGTCTCCACAAATCTCAGAAGGTTCAGCAGTCCCCATCCACAAAATCCCCAGCACAGAACCTGTAATTCATAAGAGGTCAGAAATGGCCCAACAGTCCAACACCTGCTTCTACCGATTCTGACACTAACCATCCCTCCCCAGGCTCTCTGGTCTGGCATTGGGTCTGATGCTGCATTCCACTGACCCTACAGGACTCACATCTCACTGTGGGACTCCCAAATAGGGAATTTATTAGGGAAGTTGACAGGTTACAGTCAGGTTGGAAACAGAATGCAGTGTTTTCTGTGAGACAGCTTCTGAACCTTGTTCGAGGCTTTTGGTCAGTGTTCTAAAACTCTTCTTAATCCTGCCAATTATGGCATCAGCCCCAAGCCCTCTCTCAAGCTTGGGTGGAGGTCCCTGGCTCTGGCTTGGTGGGGCAGCGGTCAAGGTCAGCCCTGTGTCTCACATTAGTCCCAGGTTTTCCACTGCTTCTGCTGCGCTCATCTAGGTCCTGGTCTGACTGGCACAGGAACTTCTGGCCCCAAAGGATATGCACAGCGTTCTCTGCTTCCTTCTTACTAGTACTGAGATTCTCATATTCTGCTTCCTAAACTTGTTCAATTTAAACCTCATGGGATAACAAACCTGACCAATTCCATCATCAGTAGCCTGCATGTTCTCACCCAGCCATGTGGCAAAAATCACAGGCAGTGGCTGAGGAAAGTCATTTTGAATAGTAAACACACTATACCTCACAGAGGGTAAAGGTGATTACTTCCATGTCAAGTGGGCTTCTCATCCAAGTTTTACTAAGTCTTTGCTCAGCTTTAGCACTGAAAGGTCCTGGGTCCCAGGAAACCCTTCATTCCTGGGCATAGAGGGTGGCTGGTTATCCTGCTTCCCTCACAAGGCCAGTGTTGGAAGGCCAGTGTTGGTCTGGCCCCTGGCACCATCTTGGCTAAGGAATTCCAAGATAGAGTGCTGAGTTTGTAGTCACGTGGGATGCTGGCTATATGACTAGTTCACCAGTGTGCCAGCAGCCTAGGGTATCAGGGTCTTTTCTAAGTTCATTTCCTCAAGTGTAGAGTTTTAGCTTCAAAAACAAGAGAGGAAAAAAGCAGGCACATTTTGAAGTGCTTTCCCCATCTGGCCTGACTCTTACCCCAGAGCACAGCTACCCTAAGTGATCATTAGAGACGCAATTCCTGTCCCTTCAATGGCCTCATGATCAGTTACATATTGGACTGTTGTGATCCAGAAGGCTAATTTTCAGAAGTTGATTCCCAGGCCTTTCTTTCTAGTCTTTAGTCTGGAAGCTCCACTAAAACCCATTGAACATCATAGCAACGCACAGGCCTCCACATGAGATGCAGTAGCTGGGAATTGAACTGTAGTCTTCTGCCTGGAAGACAAGAATTCTCTACTGCTAAACAACCACAGCCCTGCCCCCTGCCATCCCACTCAGGTGCATAATTCTGTGATTTTCTTTAGACAAGAGGTACGAAGACCAGGATCTTCTTACATCACAGCCAGGACTGACTGTGAATTACAGAAACATTTTGATGACTAAAGCTAAATTTGCCACTCCACAATCATGAGAAGGACCATTTCTAGAAGCGTTTTGGTGGTCGTTGATGTTATACTCAAGGAAAGCCTGTCTGAGAATGAAGCTGATAGAGTGGAAAACAGATCCTGGATCTGTTGCTGAAGAGGTGCTATGCCTAGACTTTTTTTTGTTACATAAGCCAATAAATCCCTCCATCCTCTTTTAGTTGATTCAAAAGAGTCTTGACTAGCAATCCTTTTATTCAACAGAAGCTGAGTGAATAAATGCATACTCAGCACTTAATACACGTTTTGATAGATACTTGTTGTATATGCTGTCGCGTCATCTAAGACAGCAACTTCGTGTAAAACAGCTCTAAACCCTGCTTTATCCTAAACTGGCCTCACTGACTCCAGCACACCTAATCCCACTGTCCCACTTATTGTGTCAATCCATCTCATCCAGGATCTTCCTCTCCTGCACTATCCCTCCACCCTTCTGAGCATGATGTCCTTCTCCAAGGACCAGTCCCTCCTGGCCACATGTACAAAGTATGTGAGACAGAACTTCAAAATCCTTGCCTCCAAGGAGCAGGTTGTTTTCACTCTCTCCAAGACAGACCTGTTTTTTTGTTTTTTCCTGATGGTCCACAGTATGTTCAATGCACTCCTCCAGCACCACAACTCAAAGGTATCAATTCTTCTCTCATCCTTAGTCATTATCCAGCTTACTGATGCACATCATGTAATTGTGAAGACCATGCCTGGGTCGGGCACACCTTAATCTCTAGACTGACATCATTGCTCTTCAGCACTCTGGAGAGGTCCCTGACAGCAGATTTACCCAACAGAATTCATCTTTTGATTTCCTGACTGCTGAGGTCAAAAGAGTGCTGATTGTGGAGCTGAGCAAGCTGAAACTCTTAACAACCTCAATCTTTTCTCCATCTAATATGATGCTGCCAGTTGGCCCAGTGATGAGAATCTTTGTCTTCTTGATGTTGAGCTTCAATCCATATTGAAGACTACATTCCTTCATCTTTTGCACCAAATGCTTCAGGTCCTCTTCAGTTTCAGCAAGCAAGGTTGTGTCATCTGCATAATACAGGTTGTTGATGATTCCTTCTACAATCCTGATGCCACATTCCTCCTCATAAAGTCCAGTCTCTTGAACGATCTTTTCCGCATATAGATTGAAATGGTCTGGAGACAGGACACATCCCTGATGCAGTCTCTTCCTCATCCTGAACCATGCAGTGGGTTGCATTTCTCATACTGTCTCAGCAGTATGCAATTCTATCCTCATTTCCTTTCTTTTGGGTTCTCTGCCCCATCCTGCCTTCTCATCTTTGCTTTAGGGCAAATGTCCTTTAGACCTCATTTGAGTGTTTTAAAAATGTAGATTTCTTTCTGGTGTTGTTTGTTTCGTGGACCTTTTTATTGTTTGCCTGAAAGGTGTCTCTCAGCCATAGATTGGGGGCTCCTCCAGTTCCTCTCAGACAAGTAAGTCTGGTCTTTTTCTTGAATTTTACCTTTCTTTTTTTAAAAAAAATTCTTTGTTTTCCTTCCACTCTGCCAGTACACCCTGTTGCATTCACAGTCAGAGCAGTTTGTATGTTTTGGAAACAGTCGGGTGTCCTTTTGCTGTAGCGTGATCTCTGGATAAAACTCATTTGAGAATGAAGTGATAATCCTAAAGAATTTTTGGGGTAGCACAAATTTCCTTAAACAAACAACCACAAAAACACTCTCTTGCCATTCAGGTGCCTCTCCCTCGTGGTGATCCCACATGTAGAACTGGGCTCCACAAGGTTTTCAAGGTGGCAATCTTTCTGATGAGAGCTGGAGGGTTCAGGGTCATTTGGCAGCAGACAAGATTGTGATCTTTCAAAAGACAGAGTGACAGTCTGGAGTTCTAGAGTCTACAACCGTGTTTAGATTCATCTCATTGCATGTGACTAAAAGACTCCCTGTGGCTGGTGGCTACCCCACTAGACCGATAGGATGTGGGGAAGCAACCCTGGTCTCCACCACTGGTCACTCTCTGGGGTGGGGATTGTCCTGTGCCTTATAGGGTGTGGGGCAGCACCTCTGGCCTCCATCACTGGTCATTCTCTGGGGTGGGGACCATCCCTGTGCCCTGTAGGGTGTGGGGCAGCATGCCTGGTCTTTGTCACTGGCCACTCCCTGGGATGTGCTCTGTACGGTGTCGAACAGCATCCCTGGTCTGAACCCATACATTCCAGTAACACTATCTTCCCCTAGCCCACCATGAGTTTTGACAATCAAAACTGCCTCCAGACGTTATCAAATGTCTCCAGGAGGGCAGTTTGGCAGAATCAGTACCGCTTGAGAAGTACTGACTTGTGTGAACTGGGACTTTCTCCTTCATCTATTCCTTACCATTTTAGGAAAGAATTCCAGAGTAGGTTCGTCCTGGTCTCAGGTCCAGTCACAAGTAGAGAAACATTTTACAGCAAAGTGGATGAGATACTAGTGAGCAGGTCACTAAGAAATTAAACACACTCTTTGTCTGCACTTCCCTAGTCCACACTTCCCTGGATTCCAGGAATTGGAGGCAGGTGATGTAGGAGAGGGGCTGACTGTAGGTAGACAAAGGTGTAGTCTCTGTTCTGACACTTAGCCCTGAGAGCGCCCTCTTGTGTCAGAATGAAAGTACCGTCATGGTTGACTACCAGTGACTGAGAGAAGCCTTCCAGGAGCACCACCTGGTGAGCCAGTGCTTAGAACCGGAGGTGCTCAGCAAAATGCCTGCTTCACTGAAGGGACTCAGTTCCTCACATAGACCAAAATAGGCCTGTCTTGCTTTATAAATGGGTAAATCGAAGACTGTGGTGTACCTGGCGGAGCTCTGGTGACTGTTAAACCTAGAGGTTCAAATCCACCACCTTCTCCATGGGAGAAAGATGGGCAATCTTCCATATGATTTGCAGTCTTGGAAAACCCACTGCATTGTCTTGGATGAGTGTCAGTTCCCACTTGATGTCAGTGCACTTGAGTTTTTAAGATGAACTTGTCTCAAGCTATAGTACTTTGAACTATTTCACATCTTTGTGAAGAACTGATGGCTTTGAGTTAGTGTTGAGAAAGAATGTATTCAAATGAGTATTTGAAAAAAGAAACACCAGTGTTTGGGTACGATGTCACATTTATATAAAAATAATTGCTTTGTCCTTTTGAGGCAGGATGACAAACATCACTGCTTCCTGTGACTGCCATGAACGTGAAGGGAATTTTAAAAAATAAATCCCTGAACTCCTTCTTGCCTCCATTCCTTCTGAGAGCCCGTTCAAGCAGATCTAGCCACCAAAGTGGATCAGGAGATTTTCTTGCAAGAAATGGATGTATTAACAGAGCAAAGTTCAAAGAGGACACTGAATTTGAGTCTGTGGCTTTAACCATGAACTTGAGTGAGCAGATTGGTCAATATCCTGTGTAGGCTGCAGGTTCTTTGACCCTTTGGCTCTTGTTCACCATGCTGTGTGAGTCCCAGATGAAGATGAGTTGTTCTCCCAAAGGTAGGCGCCTCATCCATATGAACATGACAAAGGCCACACAAATCATAAGGCTTGGGGGTTAGCTGGAACATTCGGTTGACTGATTCCTATCCAATTTTCTGGATGAGGAAACTAAGGTGCAAAGAGACAGGGTGACAGGTTCCCTAAGGGCATACAGCTCCTTAATAGAGAAGCTGAGGTTAGAAAGTGGGGTCCTTTGATTCTTCAACCAGAGATTTTTGCACTGACTTCTGATGGTTCTAATCACAACAGCGTAACAATGATGGCACTTATTCTTGAGTCTCAGGGCCCTGAGGAGAAGCACAAAAACAGATTGATAGCTTCCATTGGAATAGGAATGTTTGCTTCCCATTTCCTTCGTCCCCAGAAGCATCCCTGGTCTCCATCACTGGTCACTCTGGGGACCGCTCCTGTGCCCTGTAGGGTGTGTGGGGCAGCATCCCTGCTCTCTGTCACTGGCCCGTTCTCCGGGGTGGGGACTGTCCTGTGCACTGTATGGTGTGGAGCAGCATTTCTGGTGCCTAAAAGTCCTCTTGGGCTCACATTATTTGCATTGACATAGTACCTAACAAGCTGGCCTGCTAATCAAGGATCATCTGCCCAGAGCCACCAAGGGAGAGTGGTAGACAGTCACCTGTAAAGATGTGCGACCTTGGAAAGCCAATGAGGGTCTCCATCATTCAGAATTGACTCAGTGCCAGTGGAGTTTTTCCCCAAAGGGGAGGTGATTATGTGGCTTCAAACAATAGGAAACCCTCTCAGTTCTGGAGGCTAGGTGTCTGGGGTTAGGACCTTGGCAGGGCCGTGCTTTTATCTGAAGGTTCTAGATCCTTCCTTGTCTCTCAGCTTTTGCTAGCTCTACATGTTCCTTGGGGTGTACGTGCGTCTCCACTAGGCCACCTTTCCTCTTTGGACTCTTGTCTTGTACAAGGACATCAATTAAACTGAATTAGGAACCACCCTGCTCTTTTGTGACCGAGTATTAACTGATAATACCTTCAAAGATCCTCTTTCCAAAACAGGGACTTAAGAGATCATTTTGGAGAACACAGTTCAACTCATTGCATTTGTTAGGTGCCACCAAGCTGCCTCCTGTATACAACAGAACGAAACCCTGGCCAGTGCTGTGCAACTCCCTAGGAACTCAGCCGCTGGAGTTCCCTCGTCCTCTAGGTGGTGCTGGTGGTTGTTGTTAGGTGCCATCTGGTTGAGTACAACTCATAGTGAGCCTATGAACAACAGACATGAAGCCCGTGGTATCCTGTGTCATTCTCACCATCTCTGACATACTCAAGTCCATTGCTGCAGTCACTCTGTCAGTCCATCTGGTTGAGGTATCTTCCTCTCTTTCACTGACCCCCCTTTTCCAAGCATGATGTCCCTTTCCAAGGAATAGCCTCTCCTAACAACATGCCTGAAGTATGCGAAATAAAGCTTTGTCATCTTTACCTCCAAGGAGCACTGTGGCTGCACTTTCTCCAAGACATAACTGCTTGTTCTTTTGGCCATCCATAGGATATTCAGCACTCTTCTCCAGTACCACAGTTCATAAGCAGCAATTCTTCTTCTGTTATCTTTATTCACTGTCCAGCTCTTACATGCGTAGCGAGTGATTGAAGACAATAGCCTTAATCAGTCACATTTTAGTCTTCTGATTGACATCATTGCTCTTCAGTATTTTGGAGGGATACCTGACAGCAGACTGGTCTAATACAATATATCCCTTGATCTCCTAACTGCTGGTAACAAGTGTTTTGATTGTGGATCCAAGTAAGATGAAATCATTGACAATTGCAACCTTTTCTCCATCTTTCCTCTAGGAAAGACACATGATTCAAAGGATGGGCAATCTCCTCCTGTGTGATTTACAGCCTCTGAAAACCTGCTGGAGGGTCAGCTATAGGGCATTCCCACCCAACAGCACACAACAACACTATAACTTAGTGAAGATAACGTCTCTCTTTGGGCCAAGTTCAGGCAAGTTTGATTGTGTTGTTATTGTTGTTATGTGCCGTCGAGTCGCTTGTGACTCATAACGACCCTATATGTACAACAGCCCTAAACTCTGCTCTGTCCTGTCTGTGGCAATCGCACAGTGTCTCTGACACTTCCATCCCAATTACCCCAGTCACTGAATCAATCCACCTCATATAGGATCTTCCCCTCCTGGGCTGTCCCTCCACCCTCCCAAGCATGATGTCCCTCTCCAAGGACCGGTCCCTCCTTACAACATGTCCAAAGTGTGTTAGACAGAGCCTCAGAATCTTTGCCTCCAAGGAGCTGCCCAGTTTAACCCTTTCCAGGATGAATCTGTTTGTTTTCCTAGCAGTCCATGGTACCCCCAATACTCTTCTCCAGCACCACAGCTCAAAGGCATCAATTCTCCTTCTAGCCTCCCTAGTCATTGTCCAACTCTCTGATGCATAACAAGTGATAGCAAAGACCATGGCCTGTATCAGGCGCACCTTAGTCTCCAGAGAGACACCATTGCTCTTTAGACTTTGGAGAGATCCCTAACAGCAGACTTTCCCACAGCAATACGTCTTTGAAAATTCTTAAATGTGAGTTTTGGAGCTGCATGTTATTTTAAAGTAATGTATTTTGACTCCATAATTCCTCAAAGAATCTGACACATTATATCTTGACTTAAATACTTCCCTTTCATTATCTTTTGTATATGTTACAGGGATCTAATCACCATCTATAGAAGCCTTCTCTAGTCACTTGGAACAAAAGAGAGAAAGAGGTTGCAGTGTCCCAGTCTCCCCCACTAAGGCACTGTTGTTGTTGGGTGATACCAAGTCAATTCTGACTCTCAATGGCTCCATGTGATAGAGTAGAGCTGCCCATTCAAGTTTTCAGGGCTGTAATCTTTATGGAAGTAGATGGCTTGATCTTTTTCTTGCTGAGGCAGTGGTTAGATGCCAACCGTCAATCTTTTGGTTAACCATTGAGCCATCTGCAGAAGAACCACCCAGCTCAATTCCAGCCAACATGCAGAGTCAAGAGCAAATAAAATTATTAAATGAGTTAAGCCTTGGAATGGCATGTCATACCGCACTAGATTACTGAAACATGACAGCATCTAATAGCAGCATTGTTGTTTTTGCCGTGAGGTGTCATTGAGTTGATTCTGCCATGTAGTGACACTATGTCCAACAAAAGAAATTGTCGCTCAGTCCTGTGTCCGCACAGTCGTTGCTGCGGCCCCTGTGTCAACTCATTTGATTGAGGTTCTTCCTATTGTTTGCTGACTCTCTGCCCTACCAAGTATGATTTTCCTCTCTAGGACTGTCATATCCAGTAGTGAGAATAACCTCTTAGAATCATAAATCGGACCTCTTGTTATCACCTAGTAAAATTGCTGATTCCCTACTTGATTAGATGACTTTCAGGAAATACATGGGTAGTGGAGTCAAAGAGGTAAGTTTTGCTTCTGAGACTACATGTAGGTTCTTTGGGCATTGTCTTATGAGCCAATGCAGTTTTAACAGGGGTTTATTCATAAGCATGGTGAATGATGGTGAATCCTGGACTAAATGAAACAATGCGCAGGTTCCAGTCAATGTATGTATTAGATAATGTTTAGGTCTTTAGTGCTGCTATAGGAAAAGTATCACAAATGGGTGATTTTTACAAGCAGGAAAAAAAAGATTATTTTCTCACAGTTCAGAAGAGTAGAAGTATAAACTCAGGGTGCCAGGTCTAAGGCAAGGACCTCTCTCTTGGCTCTAGGAGAAGGAAGGTCCTTATCTCTTTAGCGTCTGTATCTTGGTTCCATGAAGGTCTCTCTTTCCCTCTATCTCTGTGTTTTCTTACTTGCATAATATTTTCTCTCATATCTCAAAAGAGATGGACTCAAAAAGCATTCTACATTAATCTTGTTTTATTAACATAACAAAGACAACCCGTTTCCAAATGAGATTATAACTACACATACACCAGTTAGAGTTTACAGCCAATATTTTGAGGAATAGAATTCAATCCATAACAGTGGTCTATCCTGTCCACAACAGTAAATGTTGGACAAGGACACCAGAGGTTTTTTTGCAACACAGGTGATCACCATATTCAGGTGCACTTGATCCCTGGGCCATGCCCCAGTGTGGACAGAGCATTCACCTACAGTTAAATCCATTTTGGGGCCCAAACTGGATCTCTAGTGCCTAAGTGGTACGGAATTGCACTGCCAACACAAAGGTGTGTGATTCAAACCCACCAGCTGTTCTTTGGGAGGAAGATGGGCATTCAATTCCTGTGCAATTTACTGCCTCTGAAAACCCACTGACGGGTCAGCTATAGGTCAGTTCCAACTTGACCGTACACAACAACAACAACATAGGTTTAAAGAAGACCAGATGGGAAAAGAGTTTGTGATGCTCACTCCTGACAAATGGCTTCTGATTTCCAAGGGCGCAGGTAGAACCACTTGGAAACCACAACATCCATTAATAGCTTTTGCTCTTTGTGGCCAAATCACCTACTCCATTATTTGCATTGGGGGCCTTTTCTCAAAGCATCTGGCCCTGTAGACTCATCTAGTGAACTTCAGTACATATTTCAGAGCAGCCTTTGCAGGAAGGAAGCCTTGTGTGATGGTAATCTGCACTTCTTTGTCACTTTCATTTCATGGTAAAGTGAAACTTAGAGGGCTCAACAGTGGGGCATCTCACATTTCAATCTAAAAGGGGAATGAGAATAAAAAAAGACAAGGTTAATTATGACACTGGGGCTTTACAATACAAAAAAAATACTCTCAGTCAACAAAGTATGTAGGCTGTGGTCTCTTTCCACCTGTCTTTACAAACGGAGGCTCAAGGTACCCCCACAAGTTTCTCTTATAGATTATTAATATATACATTGTATATAGAATAACCACTTTGTATGTATAGATATATGATATGTTCTCTGTGTGCGTGTGTTTATATATACATTTGCTGTAGTTGTCAAGTGCTGTCGAGTCAGCTATGACGCATGGTCACCCTGTGAACAATGGATCTGACCTCTGCCCGATCCTATGCTGTTTTGACCATCTCTGACATACTCAAGCCCACTGTTATAGGTACTAAATAAAAACATCTTGTTAAGGGTCTTCACCTTCTTCAGTGACCCTACGTCTTTCCAAGCCTGATGTCCTTTTTCAAGGGCTCCCCCACCTAACAACATACCAAAGTATATGAGATGAAGCTTTGCCTTCCTTGCCTCTAAGGAGCACCCTGGCTGCTCCTTTCTAAGCAAGACATATCTGTTTGTCCTTTTGGCAGTCCGTGGGATATTTAGCACTCTTCTCCAATACCAAGACTCAAAAGCATCGATGATTCTTCTGTCATCTCTAGTAACCAGTTGCCAAGTCAACCTTGGTTTATTGCGACCTCATCTAAATCAGAGTAAAACTGTGCTCAATAGGGTTTTCAATGACTTTTCCTAAAATAGATCCCCCAAAGACAAGCTCAAATGAAACACACTACATGATTGCCAAGGAACTTGAAAATAGAAGTTGCAAAGAAATAAACCTCTTTTCCCAGAGTGAATAGAGAGTGAAAGCTTTTTTTTTGAGAGTAGATGCCCGGAATGCCAGCTTCTTAGTGACTTCCATTGCACTAGATTAAGTCTGCTCATATCATTCAAATATATGCACCAACAACTAGAGCCAAAGAAGAAGAAATAGAAGATTTTTACCAACTTTTGCAGTCAGAAATTGATCAAACGTGCAATCTAGATGCACTAATAATAATGGGCCACTGGAATGCAAAAGTTGGGAACAGGGAAGAAGGATCAGTAGCTGGAAAACATGGGCTCAGTGAGAGAAATGAGGCTGGAGATAGAATGATAGAGTTCTGCACATTCAATGATCTGTTCATTGCAAATACCTTTTATAAGAAATATAAAC
>NW_006399865.1:5327803-5342440 GCF_000299155.1 Elephantulus edwardii
ATGTTCCCTGGAGTCAAGGATTCTGAAGCTTCGTCTGACATACTTTCGGCATGTTGCAAGGAAGGGCTGGTCCTTGGAGAGGGACATCATGCTTGGGAGAGTGGAGGGACGGTGCAGGAGAGGAAGACCCTTGATGAGATGCATCAATTCTGTGAGTGGAGTGGTGGGAATGAGTGTGTTTGAGACAGCGAGGTTGGCACAGGATAGAATGGTGTTTAGGGCTCTTGTACATAGATAGGGTCATTGTGAGTCGCAAAAGACTCGATGGCACATAACAACAACACTGAAATAAATCAACTCAGTCATCAAGCCTTTCTTCCAAGGTCTCTCTGTATGGACATGAGCCTCTAATGCTTCAGTCATTAGCTGATTGGTATAAAACATTTGTACTACCCACATGGAGTTGTCATGAATCAACTCCACAGCCATTGGTAAAGAAGACTATCATTTAACACGTTGCCACAAATGACGGCAAAATGTTTCTAAGAGTGGTCATCACTTTAAAAGTGTGCGGCAACCTGTTAAAAAAAATCTACATGGTTATAGCTACTGAAGACCTGATATAAAGTGATCTTGAAATTATTAAAATAAGAGCCTGGTGGTATAGTGGGTTAAGTGTTGGATTGCTAACCAAAAGATTGGTGGTTAGGACCCCCCAGGGGCAGAATGAGGCAATTTGCTCCTAATTAGGATTTACAGCTTCAGAAGTATCATGGGATAGTTCTACTCTATCCCGTAGCGTTGCTGTGAATCCATTATGACTTGACAGCAGTGAGTTTTGGTTTCGGTGATGATTAAATTCCTCCTTCCTTTTTGTGGAGCAAACCCTGACTTAAACCCACAAGAGTGGAATCAGTCATTAGGACCTGGGGAAGCTGGGGGTTCATAAGTCCCTCTCAGTTGCATGCTTACCTTGCAAGCAACTTGCAGAGGGAAACGTAAGATATTATAAACCCCATCTGAGGACCCAGCATTAGGTGGATTAAAACAACTGACTTAAAGGATATAATTCAGTTCCTCTCCAGTCAAGAGTTCTACTTGTAGCTTTAGAAGTGTGGGTGGGATGCAAAGTTTTTACTTGAACTATTTTGATGTCCTCTAGGCCTGTGACAAAAGGCAAAGCTGCAGCTACATCCCAACCCTCTTGTCCCCAATTATATGCTTGAGAAGGCCTTGTACGAAACAAGACAGGTGTAGCCCTACAGAGCTCTGGGAAAGATTTAGAGTGAGCCCATGACTAAGCAGTGATGTGAGCCAGGAACAAACACACTCAACAACTGCTTCGTGGTAATGTCACTTGAAGCCCATTAACTAGAAGGAAAACAACTCCATCTATCACAGATTAGACATGTTTTTTTCCCTGAGTTCCTTGCACATATCCTTGCAGGCAAGCACTAAGCAGCTAAACCCTTATCCCAGGCTGCCTTGCGCAGACCTCTACCCAGGTGACACTCAGTGGTAGTTCACCGTTTGTCACAAGAATCATGGTGTTGACCTATGTATGTAAATTCTCTAATAGGGCCTTATTGATCAATTTGATTTTTATTGCTTTTCCCAGAAATTGTCCTGTGCCACTCTGAGCGTCTCTGGACTCTGGACTAAAGAGGTGCAAAAATGCTCTTTCCACAGCTACCACTCTGGATGACCATCTCAAGTCAGCAAGCCCTTGAAATTCAGAGACTTAATCTCAGAAGTCTTTTAATGTTTAACATTCTAGATTAAGATATCTTAAACAAGGATTGGGCATGTTAATTTCCCAGTGATATTTGAATTTCCAATAGACAACAAGCAATTGTTTTTTGTAAAATCATGCTCCACTTCAAAACCCATCTTCTGCGTTGCCACTGAAGATAGTTTGGTTTGCCATCTCCTTTAAGCATCTGCTATGGACAGGAGAGTGAGTCATGGAAAGAATAAAACCAGAGTATACCTTAGAAGTGAAGAGGGCTCATTAACTTTGGACAAGTTGTGAGGAAAGATCAATCACTGAAAAATACATCATGTTTATAATGTTGTCTTGTACTTTCGAGTTGAAACGGACTCATAATTGACCCTCCACTGGTTTTTCAGAGACATGTGGTTTAGATCCCCCAGCAGCTCTGCAGGAGAAAGGTGAGCAATCTCTTTCTGTGTAATTTACAGCCTCTGAAAACCCATTGGAGGGTATGGGTTCTACCTTGAAGGCACGTACCACCACACACACATATAGGATAAGGAACCCTGGTGATGTAGTGGATAATGTATTGAGCTACTAAGCTTTTGAATCTCCTGGTCACTCCAAGAAAGAAAAATGAAAAGTTTTCTCCCGTAAAGGTTTACAGCCTCAGAAACCCTGTGGGTTGGAACTGACTCAACAGCAGTGAGTTTGTTTTTTTTATTTTGTTTTGTTGGTTTTGGGGTTGTTTTTTCAGGGTGTGTGTGTGTGTGTGTGTGTGTGTGAAAGAGAGAGATGTATTTGTATGGGATCGCACAGGACTAAGACCAGGACCAGTGTTGTGTATTTTTTTGTTTTTGTTTTTGCTGTATATAGAGTTGCTGTAAATGGGAACCTACTCATTGGAGCCTAATACCACCCCATCATGTCATCTGTAAAGAAAATAGTTTTACTTCTTCCTTTATGATTTGTGTATCATTTCTCCTTCATGTCTTGTTTCTCTGGCTAGGACTTCCAGTACAATGTTGAATAAGAGTGATAGAAATAGGCACCATCATTGCATTCGTTCCCAGGATCAATGGGCAGTCTCTCACCCTTTCTCCATTGAATCCAATGGAGAAATTGCTAGTTGTGTGTTGTTGTTGTTGTTGTTGTTGTTGTTATGTGCCATCGAGTCACTTGCGACTCATAGTGACCCTTTGAACAACCCTAAACCCTGCTCTATCCTGTGTCAATCGCACTGCCTCTGACACACCCATCCCGATCACCCCAGTCACTGAATCAGTCCACCTCATAGAGGGTCTTCCCGTCCTGCATTCCTCCCAAGCATGATGTCCCTCTCCAAGGACCTGTCCCTCCTTAGAACATGTCCAGAGTATGTCAGACGAAGCCCCAGAATCCTTGCCTCCAAGGAGCAGCCTGGTTTAACCCTCTCCAGGATGAATCTGTTTGTTTTCCTAGCAGTCCAGGGTACTCTCTCTACTCAAAGGCATTAATTCTCCTCCTATCCTTCCTAGTCATTGTCCAACTCTCTGATGCATAACAAGTGATTGCAAAGACCATAGTTGTGCGTAGATGCCCTTAATTATTTTGAAAAATTTCTTATTTTGAAGACTGCTTTTATAAGGAAAGGATAATTGACTTTATTTAATGTCTTTTCTGCATCAAATGATAGGACTACACAATTGTTTTCCATTGTTCTGTTTATTTTTATGATGAATTACATTGATTTTGTAATGTTGAACTACCCTTATAATCCTAGTCTAAATTCACCTGATAATGGTATATGGGGATTTCTTTTATATATTGCTAAAGTCTGTTGGGTAGGATTTTGTTGAAAATTTTTACATCTATGTTCATAAAGGATTTTAGTCAGACCATATTTTTGTGCAAATAACACACCCCTTCTATATTTGTTTACCAACTGCTCCTTCCTCCTGAGAGGTATTTTTTTTTGTTTTTTTTGTGTTCATGTAGTATTTTATTTGCTGACCTCCTTTGAGACATAGCAAAATTCATACTGATGATGGAACTTCCCATACTGAAATGTTACTCAACATGACAAATTCCTAACAAAAAATATTTTCATGTAGTCCCTTCATTTCCTGTTTAAGAAATCAATATGCGGAGATTATATTTAGTAGGTAAAATTCAGGTTACAAAGATAAATATCAAATATTGTACTCAGAGCCCTAATTTGTCAATCATGCTTCACACGGAGAGACGAGGGCAGAGGTGTGCACGTCAAAGATTCCTAGAGATTTAAGACTGAAGGATTCAAACATCCCTTGGCCTTCTGAGAAACTCCAGATGGGAAACATGTAGTAAATATTTCTGTAATATGGTGATTTGGGTCCATTAGAGATCATAATTTGGTTTAATCCATAAAAGTTAACTGAAGTTGTTCTGATCACCAAAAAAAGCATCACAGTCAATCACCTCTCAACACACAATGGTACTCAGATATCTTCTCTTCAGAAATAGAGTTCAAATCTGAAAGGTTTACGGTAAAGCATCATTGTTATTCAAAATTACTTTTAGATATAATTGAGATTATAGTACTATATATGATTAGATACAATATTGTGCATAGTTAATTCCAGTGGCCCTATTTTCTTTTTTAAGTCGATAGCATAAATTTTTATGCTCCAGAAGAAATATTAATCTAATAAACTGTTTACATTTCATTTTCTCTTAAAGAAAGATTAAATTTAAGGGAGAACTTGCCTCTCCTGATACTTCATTTTCAAATTAGTGATACAAATTTACCACAGAAATAAATCTATATTTTGCCCAACATAAAATAACCTGCAAAGAGTTCCTAAAATTAGATGTATATCTTGTCAATTTGCAAAAATAAATAACAACCCTCTAGCTCTCTAAAGTAAAAGTTAAAAACCAAAGTACAAAAAAAAATCTCTCAGATTTTTGAATAGCTTGTTCAGTTACATGAAGTACTTCCTGTCCCAAAACTTTCTCAAATTCAAAAGACATTTACTTCTTAAACATGACAGTCTTCTGTTTGAACCAGTCTGTTTCCATGGCAACACTGCAGGATTCCTTGGTGACCATAAGTCGCATTAGCTGACTGTGGAATTTCTCAATCTTCTTTACATCTTGAGCTTGGTCTGTTCTATACACCAAACAAACTAAATCATCTGTTACTTTAATACACCGACTCCCATCAGTATGCCAGTATTTGAGAACCACACGGACCTTCATGGTGTCAGCGAGGTAGAGCTTCTCTGCTGCGCGGCTGAACTCCTCCCAGGTTTGGTACTGCGGCATCGCTGGCCCGGGTGGGAGAGGTGAGGGAGGCAAGGCCACGGGCCAAAGGCAGCGAGGGGGAAGTCGGGCTGCCCACCGACAGACTTCCTGATCTCCCTCAGCCACCACCACTCCCTGAGAGGTATTTTTGTAAACTACTGTGTTATTTTTCTTTTTCACAGCAACAAGTAAAAAAGAAAGTTGGCATAGTGGTATTTACAGAAATATTTCCTCTGGTGAAGGGGTGGTTGACAGACATAGAAGGTGTATGTAGTTGGCTTTATAATATAGTTAAATTTTCTTTTTTTGTTCTGTCTTTGCCTGGTTTAGGTAGTGGAGTTACCCTGGATTTCTAGCAAAGTTTAGTGGTATTTCTTTCTTCCTCTTCTGTTTGTTTGTGGTGTTTTTTTTTTTCAAAGAGATTAGGTAGAATCATTGACAGCTCTTCCCTAAACATTTGGTACAGTTCTCCAGTGTAGTCTGGAGCTTTGTTGTCAGCAGTTCTTGAGGTTTCCCCAACTTTATATTGTTTTGTTTGCCTGTATGTGGAGTTGCTATACCGTCCATACACATTCTTAAAAATTTCTCAGAATATTTTTTAGATTTAGTATATTTTAATTTTTTATTGATTCACATACAATAGTTAATATACATTGTATAAAATGTACATGAATGTATGTTGTTGTTAAGTGTTGTTGAGTCATAGATGACTCATAGCGACCCTGTGAATGAAAGACCTGATGAACACTTGTATAACTTTCATCATTTCTCCCAAGTTCATAGGGTTTCTGGAGGCAAGCTATTTCAGAAGTGGATGCCACTCCTGCTTCCAAGCTTGTTTTAAACGGGGAGCTCCACCAAACACTGTCCACCATGGGTAACCATTACTGCATTTGACACATCAGTGTCACAGTGTTCAGCATCACAGCAACCACGAATTATCTCTGTACAGCAAATGGGCAGACTAGTGTTATACCACTTAGAAGAATGTTTGACCAAAACAAAAACAGGCCTGAGGGCTATGGATTAAAATTACCCACATTTGACTTGGTAGCATTGCTTTCTGTCCACTAAGCCAATTGAGTTATCTCTACGATGTTGCTGTTGTTGTTGTTAAGTGCTTTTGAGTTATAGATGATAGTGACTCTATGAATGAAAGACCTGAAAACTTGTATAACTTTAAAAATATGGAATGCTTCACAAATTTGTTTGTTCTTTTGGAAGTCCATGGGATGTTCAGTGCTCTTCTCCAACACCACAGCTCAAAGACATCAGTTCTTCTGTCATCTTTATTCATTACCCAGCTCTCAGATTCACAGCAAGTGATCAGCTGGAATCAGACACACCTTAGTCCTCAAGCTGACATCATTACTCTTCACTAATTTGTGACTGAGGTATATTTCACTCAGCATAATGTCCTCCAGGCTCAAACCTGTTTTGTAATATTGTATAACTTCATTGTTTTTCACTGCTGCATGACACATTCACATTTTGTGAATGAACCATAGTTTATCTATCCATTTGTTTGTTGATGAGCACTTGTGTTGCTCCCATCTCTTTGCTATTATGAATAATGCAGCAATAAACATGGATGTGCATATATCTGTTTGAGTTGTGGCTCTGGTTTCTTTAGAGAATATTCCATGTAGTAAAATTGCTGGGTCTAATGGTATTTCTCTTTGAACCTTTTTGAAAAAGCACCGGATTGCTTTCCATAGTAGCTGTCCTATTTTACATTCCCACCAGCAGTGTATAAGAGTTCCAATCTCTCCACAACCTCACCAGTATTTGTTGTTCACTACCCTGTTGATCTTTGCTTTTATTGCTGGGGTGAGATGATATCTCACAGTTGTTTTGATTTATATTTCTCTGATAACTAGTACTTTTTAATATTTCTTCATGTGTTTATTTGCCATCTGAGTGTTGTCTTTGGTAAAGTGTCTATTAATATCTGGTGCCCATTTTGCAATTGGATTGTTGTGATTTTGGACTAAAAGTTGGCTTTTGGGTTTGATTTTTTTTTTTTCTTTCAGCCATTCGTTAGCAACATCTGGACTCTAGCTACCTTAACTGTAGGCATATGGTTGGCAGCATAGTCTTACAAATCAACCTGGTCTTGCAAATCATTGGTAACTGTGGGACTAAGATAAGAGAGAGTGCTTCCCACAGTGAGCAGCAAGATTTGATGTGGGCAAGACTTGAGGCAAGCAAAGCTTCTGGCAGCAAGACTCTGATGAGAGTCAGACCCTGGTGGTGGAGAGATTGTGGCTTTGCTTTGGAGAAACAGTGGCAAAGTGTGACCTGAGGCTTCTTGGATTTTTGCTGGCCACAGTTAAAGGTTTGGCTGTTCTTGCCGGATGTTTGAAGCAGAAGCTGATTTATAACTGCTCTGAAGCAAACCTTGCTGGATGATTTGGTTATAACTACTCTGAGGCAAACCTTGCTGGATATTTTGGATTTGACTGCTGAACTGAAACTGGAACTTGGATTTATTGAGGAATTGTGCTTGGGGACTGCTTGGCTAAAACTTGGATTTACATTGGGTTATATTCTTTGCCTCCCCCATTCTCCCACTTACTTGCCTAATAAACCCCATTCTCAGTACCACAGCTTTGAGTCGGCAATGAATAAAAAAACTCTTTCTCTTGGTGGAGCTCTACAGGCACTATGGGGCTGTGGTACAGATTCCTGATCTGCTTTCTGTTCTGGGACGCTGTGGGGATATGCTGTTTTATTCTCTCTGGTCCTTTCAGAGAGATGTTCGCAGCCCTATGCCCTCATGTCCCATTTTTTCCCACTGAGACATTTTGCTTACCTTTTTCTTGTTGACGTGCTGAAGTATTCTAAAATTTTTAACTATCGCAACTTAATCAGATATGTCATTGCCAAGTATTTTCTCCTAGTCTGTGGGTTTCATTTTTACCCAGTAGTAGAAGTTTTTTGATGTGCTTAAGGATTTGATTCTTAGAAGGTCCTGTACATCTGTTTTATTCCCTCCTGGTTGTAGGGTTTTCATTATGCTTGTAAGTCTGTTCATGCTGTGGATTGGGGCTTCTAGAGTTATCCCTGGCTTTTCTCTGATAAATTTTATACTCTTTATTCTTACTCCTAGGTTCCTGATCCACCCTGAGTTGGGTTTTGTGTATTGTGTAAATTATGAGTCTTTTTTGTTCAGATGGTTTTCCAATTTTGCCAACACATTTTTTTAAAAGAGGCTGTTGTTTCCCCACTTAACTGATTTCATCTCTTTATCAAAGGTCAGTTGACTATAGGTAAATTAGCAAATTTCTGGATTTTCAGTTTTATTCTATTGATCTATGTGTCTGGCTTTATCAGTACCATACTGTCTTTACCCTCCCTTTTCAAAAAATTTTAATTGTGATTTTAATGAAAGTTTACAGAAAAATTGAATTTTCATTCATTCATTGTTGCACATTTTTCTACCTCCCCCTCCCCCAGTTCCCTTTAAAACATTTTTTCCAACTAGTTTATTTACAAAATTCTAATACAAATTTGAACAAATCTTTCAATTTCCCTCACCCTCTGTGCTTCTTGTTCTTTGCTTTTTTTAATGTGATGAATTACATTAGTTGTTGTTATGTTGACCCATCCTTGCTGTTATTAATCCCACTTGGTTATGATGAATTATTTCTTTTTTTTTAATTTAGGTTGTTTATTTTTCATTTCAATGAACATCTACAGAGATTTTGGGATTCCATTCATTCATTGTTGCACCCTTCTCCCGAATTATTTCTTTTAATATACTATTGGATTCTGTTGGCTAGGATTTTATTGAGGATTTTTGCTTCTATGTTCATGAGAGATATTGGTCTGTAGTTCATATTTTGGTGGTATCATTACCTGACTTTGGTGTTAGGGACATATTTGCTTCATAAAATGAGTTTGGGAATATTGCATCTTTTTCTAATTGCTGAAATACTTTATGTAGAATTGGTTACAGCTCTTCTCCGAATGTTTGATAAAATTCACTAGTAAAACCATCTTGCCCAGAGATTTATTCGGTAGCAAGTTTTTTATAACCTGTTCGATTTCTTTTGTAATGATTCTTTTTAGGTGTTCTACTTCAGTCTGTGTCAATTTGGGTAGGTTGTGAGTTTATAAGTATTTGTCCATTTCCTGTAAGTTTTCTGTTTTAGTTTTTCATAATATCCCATTGCCAACTTTTTTATTTCAGTTGGTTCTGTTGTGACATTGCCCCTTTTATCTCTTATTCATATTCTTGTGGGTTTTTTTTTCTTTCATTTCCTTTGATAGCTTTGCAAGTGGTTTGTTGATTTTATTGACCTTTTTGAAGAACCAACTCCTGATATTGTTGATAGTTTCAATTGTTTTTCTGTTTTCTATTTCATTTTTGGTGGACCGTGTTTGGTGTAGTTCCCCAGTTAAAACAACAAGCTTGGAAGCCACAGTGGCATCCACTTCCAAAATAGCTTGCCTCCTGAAACCCTATGAACCTGGAGAAAGGATGAATGTTATGCAAGTGTTCAGAGTCACTTTGAGTTATCTATGACTTGATGGCACTTAACAACAACAACAACAATTTTTATAATTCCCTGCTTTTAGAGATTGTCAGGTTTTCTTGCTGTCCTTTTTCTCCTTCTTGGAAATGGTAGGTTAAATAATTGATTATAATTTTTTCCAACACTTTTGATGTGTTTGCTTATTGTTATGAATTGATCTATAATTACTGCTTTTGCTATATCAGAGAGGTTTTGCTCAGTTGTATTTTCACTCTTGTTTTTTTCAAGAAATTTTTTTCATTTCATTTTTTATTTCTTCTATTACCCACTCATGTTCAAGCAGGGTGTTATTCAAGCTTCCAGGTTTATGTTTTTCTTCTCCTTTACTTTCTTTTTGTTGATTTCTAATTTTGTAACATTGTGGTCTGAGAAAATGCTTTGCTTTATTTCTGTGTTTCAATTTATTGAGGCTTGTTTTGTGACCTAAAATACGATCTATTTTGGAGAATGTTCTATCAATGCTGGAGAATAATGTGTAATGAGCTTTTTTGGCATGTGTTAGCTTGTATTTATCTATGAGATCGAGTTGGTTGGTTGGGTTTAATTCTTCAGCATCTTTGTTGAGTTTCTTTGTAGTAGATCTGTCTTTACTTGAAAGTGGTGTATTGAAGTCTCTTCCTACTATAGTGGTGTTGTCTATTTATTTTTTCAGTTCTATTAATAATTTGCTTTGTGTGTTTTTCAGGTCTATGATTTGGTGCATAGATTTTTTTTTTGTGGTTATGTCTTCTTGTTCTACTGAATCTTTATATATTATATAATGTTCCTTCCTTGTCCCTTTCCTTTATGATGGTTTTTACATGGAATTCTACTTTATTGGAGATTAGTATGGCTACTCCTACTTTTTTCTAGTTGACATTTGCTTGGTATATATTGTTTTCTACCTTTGATTTTTAGTCTGTCTTCATCTTCACCTTTCACATGTGTCTTTTGTAGACAGGTTATTGATGGGTTTCAGTTTTTTACCCAATTTGCTCCTCTTTTTCTCTTCACTGGTACATTTAAACCATTTATATTCAGTGTAATTACTGAGAGGCATTGTTGGTTTTTTTGTTTTTTTGTTTTTTGTTTTTGGTTTTTTGGTGTTTTTTTTTTGGCTTGGTTGAGTTTCTTTTATTATGCGCTGGGAAAACAGGGAGGAGAACATGGGATATTGGTAGCATATATATTATATCAAGTATATTACCAGCTGAAATAACATTCTTTTTCTCAAGAGCTACAATAGTTTAATATATTTAACACTAAATATGAGATGAGAAGATTGTGAGTACTAATTCTTATTGCAGGCAGTACATTTTAACTATGGTAAAATGATTGTTTTTGTCACATTCTGCTCTTCAAAAATAATATTCTTCTCTTTATTTGCCTGAACTCAGTATACATCTCTTACTTTTTTGTTTTTTATTATTTTTTAAAATACTTTCGTTGGTTTTCATATAGTAATACCTTTACAGTATGTTTCGTTCATATACATTTCCCCCCTATTAGTTTATTTACAAAATTCACATTTACAAAAATACAAATCCATTTCCCTCACCACCCCACCTATCAAATTGTACAACACAAAGATTAATCCCCCTTCCCCCTGCACATCCACATCTGAGAGGCATTGTTTTACTGGTATCATTTTGTTGGATTCTTTTTTTTATTGTTGCTGGTTGTTTTGATCTGTCCTCCTTTGTGTGGCGTCTTTGTGAAGAAGACTTCCTTCAGTATTTCCTGCAAAATTGGTGATGTTTTTACAAACTCCCTTAGTTTCTGCTTTCCTGAAAATATCTTGATCTCTTTTTCATATTTGGTGGATAGTTTTGCTGGGTAGAGGGTTTTTTTTTACTATTAGGAAATATGTTTTAATTTTTTAACATAGGAAATGTTCTCTTTTTTCATTATTGCACATTTTAGAGTATTTTTGGTTAACAGTTGTATTCTTTGAGTGTTTGATAAATGTCATCCAACTGTCTTCTTGATTGCATGGTTTCTACTGAGAAATCAGCACTTAATATTACTTGCTTTCCTTTATAGGTTACTCTTTGTTTTTCCCTAGCCTTTTTCAGAATTTTCTCTTTGTCTTTGATTCATGGGAATTTGACTATGATATTCCATGCGGTTTTTCTTTTGAGGTCTGTTCAACATGAAGTTCACTCAGCTTCTTGTATATATATTCTCTCATTTTTATTATACCTGGAAAGTTTTCTTTTAGTAACTGTTACACAGCTTTCTCAGTGCATTTTTTTTTTGCTTCTTCCTGTTCAGAGAGTCCAGTTATGCACATGTTGTTCCTCTTGATGGTGTTCCACATTATTCTTAGGCTTTGTTCATTCTCCCCCTTTTTCATTCTGCTTTTTACTCTAGTAGATCAGTGCTAAGAGCTCTCTCCTAGTTTGCTGATTCTTTGCTCCATCTTTTCAGTTCTGCTCATGTCTCCCTATAACATGTTTACAGCTTCTGAGACACTGGTTCTGATATTCTGGATTTTTGTTTTTCTAGGGTTTCTAATACCTCATTTGTTTTATATGCATTGTCTTGAATTGTTGTTTTGGGTTTTTTTAAAGTTATTCTTTGTTTTTTTCTTTTAGAATACTGTAGTTCTTCAAGGTTTGAGCCTTTTAATGTTTCATTTTCCTTATTGATTTTCTCATTTTGTTTCTCCATTTGTTTCCTGATCTCTATTAGTTTGTTTTCTGTGTAATTTTTGCTTTCTTTAAACATATTTTGCTCCATGGTCTTAAAAATATCAATTGTTTGCTCATTCTGTGTCACTGTTTCAATTGAGCCATTTGATGGCCTATTTGATGAGGATGGCACAGGATAGGGCAGAAATTAGATCTGTTGTTTATAGGTTTTCTATAACACCTAACAACAGTATTTTGTTATTTTTTGCGTTCAGTTTCCATATTCCTTGGAAAGGGACATCATGCTTGGAAAGGAGGAGGGTGAGCAAAAGAGAGGAAGACCTTCATGAAGATGGATTGACACAGTAACTGCAGCAATAGACTCACTTGTGTCAGATGATGAGGATGACACAGGATAGGACAGGATTCACATCTGTTGTTAGTAGGGTCACTTTGATTTGTTCTCTACTCAACAGCACCTAAGAATAATAACAATAAGAGATTTTTTCTCTTATTAAGATTTGTTTTCATTGGTCCTTCTTATAATGTATATTTATGTATTCTATTACTTTTTGTTGAACTTGAGACATTTTGTTATCTTCTATTCTAACTTTAACTTTTGTGGATTTTCTGGGAACATTTTTTTTATTAAGCACTTTGATGGCACAGTAGCCAGGCCGCTGTCATCCAGAAGACCAGAGCCTATGCTCATAAGCCATTCTGCAGGAGAAAGATAAAGGATCCCACCTCTACAAAGACCCATGGCCTTGAAAACACCACCAGGTAGCTCCATTCCACCTCATAGGGTCACTATGAATCAGAATTGACCCAGTGATAATGGACATGTCATAGTCTCCTGGAAACCATAAGAAGACTTGCTTCTCCTTGTACTTTTGTCAATGTTGATTCTATTCTGGATGCTTTCTTTCTGAAATTCAATATGCATGCATGGGGAGAGAGGGTGTTTATCTGAATGCAGACTCTGACATAAGCATTGAGGCTCAACTTTCCTGTGGTGAAGGTGAAGTTCTCTTGTCTCATTCTCTCACAGGTGCCCCTTCACCGGTTCTCCCATAATGTTCCACTGTAGACAGGGAGTTAGTGTTACCGTCATCCTACTGCCCTTGTATTTTCTCACAGTCCTAGTGCCCATCCATGTGCAGCCTCAGTGAGATTCAAGAGCATTTTCTTGCAGCATCTCTTTGGACTCCCTTTGGTCCCTCTTAATTGTGATGCTTGCAAAGTTCTGTGGTCAATCTGTACTGCCTTTAAAAATGGGCTACAGTTTCTTCAGATTATCTTCCTTTCTGTGTTTCCTGTTTTTTATGTCACCTAGCCTGTCTCAGAATGTCTGTGATGAATGAGTGCTCAAAGTATTAGTCGGTCAGTTCTTCCAGTTTTCATGCTGTCCCAACTCCTCATCTCCCCTACTTCTGAACTCACCTCAACTCTCTAGCACCTCAATTGCCATCCAGAGTTCTGAGATCCCAGTTTTCACTTATTTTTATTCATTGTTCAGTGGCCTAGTTGCTGGGGAAAGAAATTGGCGAATCCACTCACTTTTCCACCTGACTGTACTTCTAGTCTCATCTAGTATTTTAATGTCCCGGTGTTTCCATTTTAATTTTTTAACCACATGAATTGATTTTGATATAAAAAATGAGGTAGAAATCTAGCTTCACTCATCTTAAACTCCAAACCAGTTGTCCAGCATAATTTTTGTAATCTCTTTTGTCACTGAGAAGTACTTGGCTTATACAATTGGTTAAGCACTCTGCTACTAGCGAGAAGGCTTGTGGTTCAAATCCACCCGGAAATGTCTCAGAAGCCTCCTTGTTATCGAGTCTGCACTAACTCATAGGTGACCCTTCAGAGGGTTTCTTGAGGCTGTAAATCACACTGGAGTGGGGGAAGATTGCCTATCATTTTTCCCACAAACCAGCTGGTGGATTCGCACAACCAGAGAGGTCCCACCTGTGGGTTAGCAGTGCAACTCCCTATGCACTATATCATCACAGCTTCTTCTCTAAACAAAAGGCCTGATTATCTCCTTTTGAAGGATTTCAGTCATTGAAAACTGTGGCGTCTACTAAGAAAACCTAAGGCATCACCAAGAGTTGAAATTGGGGCTCTGAAACTGGTTTGTTGTTTCACTGATGTGATTTTAAATTAATATCCCCTATGTGGTGCTGGTTCCAAGAGTGCTGATTGTGGAGCCAAGCAAGCTGTAATTGTCAAGAACCTCAGTCTCTTCTCCATCTATTATTATGGTGCTGTCCATTGGCCCTTCAACTATCCATATTGAAGGCTGCGGTCCTTAACCTTCTGCAGCAAGTGTTTTAGGCTCTCCTCAGTTTCAGCAAGCAGTGTTGTGCCATCTGCATAATGTAGGTTAACATATGAGCAAGAGCCTATGGTGATGAAGGAAGAAGTTCAAGCTGCTTTGAAGGAAATAGCAAAAAATAAGGCCCCAGGAATAGATGGTAGACCAATTGAAGTATTATAGATAACAGTTGTTGCCATGGATGTGCTCACCAAGTTGTGCCAAGAAATCTGGAGAACA
>NW_006399865.1:5343699-5408905 GCF_000299155.1 Elephantulus edwardii
GGGATGGGTGTGTCAGAGGCGGTGCGGTTGGCGCAGGATAGAGCAGGGTTTAGGGCTGTTGTGCATAGGGTCGCTATGAGTCGCAAATGACTCGACAGCACATAACAACAATGTGGTGCTGGTTCCAAGAGTGTTGATTGTGGAGCCGAGCAAGCTGTAATTGTGAACAACCTCAGTCTCTTCTCCATCTATTATTATGGTGCTGCCCATTGGCCCTTCAACTATCCATATTGAAGGCTGCGGTCCTTAAACTTCTGCAGCAAGTGTTTCAGGTTCTCCTTAGTTTCAGCAAGCAGGGCTGTGCCATCTGCATAACGTAGTTTGATGATGAGTCTTCCTCCAATCCTGATGCCACATTCCTGCTCATAAAGCCCAGCCTCCCGGATGATCTGCTCCAAATAGAGATTGAAAAGGTGTGAAGAAAGAACACATCCCTGATACACTCCTTTCCTGATTTTAAACCATGCAGTGTTTCCTTGCTGTGTTTTGAGAACTGATTCCTGGACTGAGTATAGGTTTTCCGTAAGTACAATCAAGTGTTCTGGGATTCCCATTCTCCTCAAGGTTAGCTACAGTTTGTTGTGATCCACACAGGCAAACACCTTTGCACAGCCATTGAAACACAGACGTGAGGTTGTTGACAATTACACCTTGCTCAGCTCCACAGTCAACACTGTTGGCACCAGCAGTCAGGAAATCAAAAGACAAATTCCAGTGGGAAAATCTACTGTCAGGGACCTCTCCAGAGTACTGAGAAGCAACGATGTCTGTCTAGAGACCAAGGTGCACCTGATCCAGGCCATGGTCTTTGCAAACTTGCTAGGCATCAGAGACCTGGACAGTGATGAAGGATGACAGAAGAATTGATGCCTTCAAGTTGTGGTGCTGAAGAAGAGTCTTGAACATACCATGAAGTGCCAAGAAAACAAATGGGTGTTTATTAGAGAGGGTGAAACCAAGTTTCTCCTTGGAGGCTAGGATTTTGAAGCTTCATCTCACATACTTTGGGCATGTGGCCAGGAGGGACCAGTCTCTGGAGAAGGACATCATGCTTGGAAGGGTGGAGGGACAGCACAGAAGAGGTAGACCTTGGATGAGATGGATTGATACAGTAACTGGAGAAATGGGGGTAGGTGTGTTGGAGTGAGACTGGGTCAGGATAGGGCAGGCTTCAGAGCTGTTGTACATAGTGTCACTAAGAGTTGCAGGTGACTCAGTGGCACATAACAACATGTGCCGCTACTTAATTCAGACCTCTCCTCTGTTTCATAGATATTCTCATACCACATTTTAAGCAATACTTTTGTCTGTATATTTAAGAGAAATCCTACTCCTGTTACTTTTTCATCTAGAAATTGCCTAGCTATTCTCACATGTGACCGTAAACCAATTCAGAACCAATGCCACTTCTGTATAAATAATATACCCTTTACTGTGTGAAAGGACATGAAATTCATTAATAGCATAGCTCCAATAATAAAATATTGCTCTTCACATTTTCTTGGCCCTTTCCCACCTTAGGGTCATGGCAGAAAACAGATGGCATGCTCAAAGTAAGAAATTAATGAGTTCACAAAAAGATTACAATTTGGACAAGACCACAGACATTCAGCAAGGATAGAGCAGGATCTTAGGGAGGTCTGACAACCAAGGCCTGCAAGGATGAGGAGATCTCCAGTTGGCAAGAGCTTCACTAGCCACCCATGGCCACTCAGCAAGGACATAGCCAGGGGATAACTACTCCTCCTTCTCTTTTTTTCCTGCCCTCTCATTACCAACCAGGACCTCCCATTACCCAATCCCAACCAGCAGTCAGTTAGCACATAAGCAATGTAACTCATTCCGCTCAGCCTTCTAGAATATAGAGTAGGGTGGAAGGGTGAAGAGAGTAACTCTGGAGGGGCAAATGGAACCATCCAGCCTTCAGGCGAGGTGTCATAGTTGCTGGTACCCATCACCACTTGAGAGTTGATGTTTTCCTTGTTAGTTTTCTTCCCAAGTGTGTCATATGGACTGAAGCCCTTTGATTCTTACTGTCTGTGTAAGTATTTGCTGTGTGATGTGAGACAAGACAATTATTCTTTCTGTATCAGTTCCATTATTTGTTTTAAAAAAGAACAGGGTGTGTGTGTATTTTGGGTTTTTTTAAGGAGCGCTAGTGGCATAAAGAGAGCACTGGTGGCCTAGTGGCAAGAAGCTGTGCTGCAATCCCAAAGGCACATGGTTCAAATCCACCACCTGCTCCATGGGAGAAGGATGGGCATTCTCCTCCTGTGCGATTAACTGCCTCTGAAAACAACAAGTTTTCATAACACATTACATGTTGCACTGCTGACAGGTTAGCAGTTTGAATCCACCAGCTGCTGTACAGAAGAATGATGAGAAAATGCTAATTTAAAAAAATCAAGACTCAGATATATTGGGGGGGGGAATTTATAGCCTGAGAAACCTGACAGAGGGTTGAGTCAGACTGAAAAGCAGTTGGTTTAATCAGGTAACACATATAAAGCTGTTAGAAAAGTGTTAACTTCATAATTGATACTCAGTTCCAGCCATTATTATTGTATAGGATAGTTTTCCAACTGATTTTTTCCCTTTTAGTTATTAATCCACTATATTCTCTCTGGTGGCATTGTTTTGTGGTTGTGTATTGTAGAATCAGAACCAACTCATCACTGACCCTCTGGCAGGTTTTCAGAGGCAGTTAGTCATACAGGAGGAGATTGCCTAGCCTCCCACGGAGCAGCTGGTGGATTCCAACCGTCTGCCTTCAGGACTGCAGCGCAGCTTCTTGCCGCTAGGCCACCAGCGCTCCCTTGGTGGCATAGTCCGTAGCCAGTTGTAACCCAAAGACCATGAGTCCCCAGTAGTTTGGATCCACCAGCAGCTCCACTGGAGAAAGCTGGGCAGTGTCCTCCCATTATGATTTCTAGCCTCAGAAACCCGAGGGAGGGTCGCTATGAGGCGGTGCCAGCTCCGCGGAGTGAGTGATGTTCACTCCAATCATATTCAGTGATCTCCGCACACCACAGTTTGCATTTTCCAAATGCCTTCCAGGTGAACTAGGTGGACTGAAGTCCTTTAAACACCCAACGGCATAGGGCTTGAATCTACCGGGTGCTCTGCACTAGAAAGATAGGCTGTCTTCTCCCATGCAAATGACAGCCTCTGAAAACTCGCTATGAGTTGGTTCCACCTTTACCAGTATAACGACAGTAACAACGAATCTTTTGGTTCTACCTGTAGCTGTTGTTAGCTGCTTTTGAGTGGGCTCTGACTCAGGGTAACCCTGCCCACAACAGAACAAAATGGTGCCAGATCCCTGGCCTACCTAACAATTAACAGGGGTTCAGACAAACCACTGCAGTCATTGGCTGATTTTGAAAGTCAATTGCCAGGCCTTTCTTCCTAGCATGTCGTAGTCTGAAAGCTCAGTTAAGCATGTTCAGCATCGTAAAAACGTGCAGGCTTCCACTGATAGACAAGTGATGACTGTGCATGAGGTCCAGTGGCCAGGAATTCAACTACAGGCATGATATTTCTACCCCTGAACTAGCACTGATAATCAGTTAAGGGGGAAACTCTCGTGGGAATATACCTTCTAGCTAATGTCAAGGAAGGCTTATCACTAGAGTATAAGGACAGCTGACCTTCAACTCAAGTGAGTGTGCCAGTCACTTTACCACTGCTTACAAACAAAGCAACACAGATGTAGACATGATGTATAAGATATTTATAGCATGGCAGCCCTCAAGGGGACAGCTTTGCCCCCCCAGGGAGATATTTCGCAACAACTGGGGACAACTGTGGTTGTCTAGAGGCAAGAAGTGCTACCAACACCCAATGAGTAGAGGGGATGCTGCTCCATGTCTACAGCACAACAAAGAACCGACCAGGCCAAAACATCGGTAGTGCTGAGGCTGAGAAATCTTGCTCTAGAAGAAGATGAAGACTGGTCTCTCAAGTCATTTGAACTTAGACAAGGCATTGCCCCAGTTACAGTGGAAGAAATAAGAGGAACCTGATGTTTCTGCAAATCTCATGTCTGGGGTGGGTGTGAGGGCCACGCTCCTCCTCGCTGCTCCTCTGCTCCGCCCCCAGCCGGATTTTTGACTTGGTAACTCCAGCACTGGCTGCCTGAAGTCTCAGTCACTACGTTTTCTGCTCTCCATCTCCTCCTCTCAGAAGACTCCAGCGTTTAGAGCCACTAAGTGCAACCTACAAAGGTATTTGAAACATCAGGACAAGCTCCCATATTTAAGCACGCTAGATGTGTGAGCACAGAGTGGGGAGAGGAGGAGAGGAAAGCTGAACCATATGGGGACTTTTTTTTAGACTGTAAAGACAGTTTCCAGTAGTCTAAAGTAACAGACTCTAAAGACAGTTTCCAATAGTCAAAAATGTGACTTCTTCGAAGAGAAAGGTAGACGTTTGATAACATCAGAAGTGGTTTTGTGGAGTTGTCTCTAGTCCTTATAACTTTGAGGACGTAAATACTATTCATAGGTATTCTCAAGAGCACATTTTAAAGCGTGTTTTCAAGCTGCAGTCCCATGCCTTTATGAAACGTGAAATTTGATGTTTTCTCTTGATCTTAGTTGATGCCGGTGGGCTCGTCTTTGGCTGACCTTGTCGTCTCTCATGTTCGACTCTCTTCTGCTAGAAGACCTCTACATTCCACTTGGGAAGAAGACTAAAAATGGTAAGGACAACTAAGAGATGCCCCCCCCAAAATGTTATCTGTTATCTTTGTGGGGAAATCCAAATGGAGCCAACAAGAGCCCTATTAAAGACTCAGTGCTTTATTTGCCGGTATTTCAGAACTCGGATGAATCATGTGAGGCTATTTGTAATTCCAAAGAATCAATTTGTGCTCCAGCCACCTGCCTATGAGAGGTTAAAAGGTACTTCATTGCGGGGAGATCAGGTGTTTAAAGTGAGTAATAAGTCTCTGTGGGTCTCACTTTCTCATCTTGATTGTGTGACTTTAAAGCCACAGGGTTTAAAGTCACAGGGGTTACTCTGCAGTTCTGTCCTCTACATACAGATAGAGAGAGCATCATCTGAGTACTAATTAGAAACTGATCCTCACAGCTGTCATCTCTCAGAGACCAAGTAGTCAACGAGGACTGTAAAACAAAGGACTGTAAGGGGCAGGGAGATGAGATAAAAAGAAACAGGACAACCAGAACACAAAATAGCCAATGGAACCTGCAAGCAGTGGAGGGAAGTGTTCAGGATTTTGAGAAACTTGTTTCTCATAATGGGAAACTGGCTTTCCCATTTCTTAGCTGGGGGTCTTGTATTTAATCATTACATGCTTTGGAGACTCAGTTTCCCTAAATATCAAGTAAACATTAAGATCTCTGCCCAGTTATCTTATGAGGCCCAGATAACAAGTGTGCTATATCTGTGTTCTTGGTGAGATGCTAATATAATACAGTACCAACATCACTCCGTTATTAAATAGGATGGAAATTAGAAAAATACATCAGTGGTCCTTTTGTGATTTTTTTTTTTTTACCCAAATTCGACCCAACAGAGAGTGTGGTGGTTCTTGGTAGTTGTCAGCCCATCCATTCTGAGTCCTGGTGACCTCATATGTGCAGAGTAGAGCTAGGCTTAATAGCGTTTTCAAGACTGCTCTTTTTTTAATCTGCTCACCAGACTTTTCTTCTGAGGCACCCCTGAATCCATTCAAACCCTCTTTGGCTAGCCTTTCAGCTAGTAGTCATCTGTGCCACTGAGGGACTCCTATGATGGAGAGTAATAACCAGGAATCCACTCTGACTTTAAACTGGAATGTTGACTCCAGGGTTCATAATGTTTTGCCCCCGAGGTATGATGTGAGGGAGCTCTGGCGATGTAGTGGTCAGTGAACTGTGCTGCCAACCCAAAGGCACGTGATTAGAATCCACTAGCTTCTCCGTGGGAGAATGATGGGAAGTCTCCTCCCAAACCCACCGAAGGGTCAGTTGTGAGTCAGTTCAGACTTGTCAGCAGTGAATATTTGAGTGAGGTATAATGAAAGGCTAACCGTGGAAATTCTAGGTTGCAAGGGAAATGATGCTTATAGTTTCATTTCCTAGAAACCCAGCTGTCTGTTTTAATGCAGATGTGTGTACATCTGCCTGTATGCCTTGTGTTTGTCATGGTCAGGTACTATTGAGTTGGTTCTGGCGACCTTGTGTACAAAGGACTAAATATTTCTCGGTCCTGCACAATACAATGTTTGAGCCTCCTGTGGCAGCCACTGTGTAAATCTTTCTCTTTTTTTTTTTTACTGACTCTGCTTTTTCAAGCATGGCGTCTTCCTCCAGGGACTGGTCCCATCTCTTAACAGGAACCAGGTATATGAGACCAAGTCTCGCCATCTTAGCTGAAGAGCATTCTGGCTATATTTTTCCCCAAGACAAAGTGGTTAGTTAATTGTGGCACCATACACCCGACACCTACTGCTGTTGCATTGGCTCTGACTCATCACGACCCCCGAGGGCTGCCAAGGCTGTGCATCGTTATGGGAGGAGACCATTCATCTTTGTCCTACTGCTGGATTTGAACTGTCTACCTTTTGGTTAGCAGTCCAACATGGAATGCCCTGTACTACCAGGGCTCCTAATTAATTGTCTAGCCATTAAATGAAAAATTAGGTAACTAAATTACACTGTTTAAAAAGAAATATGTAATGTCATAAGAAGATAGGTTAGAATTTTAAATGAGAAAAGCAAACTAGAAGTCTTTATAAAGACTGGGTCTTCCTGGTTTTTTCACGTGAAATAAGTGCCAGTTGCTTTACTAAATGTGTTACATTTATTTTCTTATTAATCTTTCAAAGCAGCCTGGTTGCATAACTGCTTTTTAAATATATTTTTATTAAACATCCAAAATACTTAAATCCAAGGGAACAGCCAAGATGAATAGTGGTTGCCAAGGTTGGAATGGGAGAGGTGATCTTTTTTCTTCAGGTATGATATTTTTTTGTATTTTTGTTGTAATCTTGGTGAATGTTTGAAAGAAAATTAGTTTCTCACCCAACAATTTATACATATTATGTTTCATGACATTACTCAGTGTAATAGCCGTCTTCCCTTTTGGGCTCTGCATTCCCCATATCCATTCATCTTTCCTCTTTTCTTGTCCCTTCTGAAGGAAGTATAAGCAGTGTGCTCTTTAGAGGCAAGGATAGTGGAACTTTATCTTACAGATTTGGGCATATTTTCAGGAGGAACCAATCCCTGGAGAGAGACAACGTGGTAGGAAAGGTGTACGGTCAGTCAAAGAGAAGGAGCTGGACTAACACGCTGACCAGAACATTGGCCTTGAGTCTATGGGAGAGGAGGAGGAGGAGGGCCCAGGGTAGGGCAAGGTTCCACTCCATTGCTCATAGAATTGTCTCCAAGCGATCCAATGAACCAAACAACAACAGTGTGGTTGATCGTTCTGAGGAGCTTCCTCCCCATGGATGTTACTGTTCACTTCATGGGCCTGTCTGTTGTTTGGCTGAAAAAGTGATCTCTGGGAATGGGTTCAGTTTCAGGTTTACAAGAAGTCTAAGGATGTCTCTGAGAGTCCATCAGTCTCTCTCAAGCTAGTAGATCTGCTGTTTTTTAACAAGCTAAAAATTATATTGTAGAAATTCCATATGACCCAACTATTCCGCTACTTGGAATATATGCTGAGAAAATGAGAACTGAGGCACAAACGGAGACTTAATACACCAGTGTTCATAACAGCTTTTTTGACCATCAAAAGCACATGGAAACAGCCCAGATGTCCAACCATAATTGAATGGATTGAGAAATTATGATACATTCACACAATGGAATACTATGCAGCACACAGGAGCAATGATTTTGTAAATTATTACCTAACTTGGGAAGGACTGGAGAGCATTATGCTGAGTGAACTAACTCAGTCCCACAAGGACAAATATTGTATAAAACCATTATTGTGGAATGAGTATAAGGATCCAAGGGGGGTGGGAAAGGCTGGAAGCAGAGGGATGAGGATGTACAGGAGGAGGGGGAAATTAATCATGGGGTTGTACAGTTTGATGAGAGGGTGAGGGGAAATTGAAAGACTCTGTTCTCAAAAAAAATGTATTCACATTTTGTAAATAAATTTTGTAAATAAACTAGTGGCAAAATTAAAAAACAAACAGGACAAAAATGTACTATAACACCTATTGAAATAGCTCATATAAGTCTAGTCTTTTTTTACTATTTTAGTTTTGTTCTACACTTTACTCCCACTCTGTCCAGTGCTTCAAGTTTCTTCAGGTTTTTCTGTCTAGTTTTTCAGGTTTCACGCTAGCTGAGGCTGTGGTTTGCATAATCCATGAGTCCTCTGGACTAAATGTTTCTTTAAGCCTTTGATTTTCTTTACTCTTTTTGACAGCAGTCCAGGAGAGACCAGCAGTTCTCTTAGATGACTGCAAACTAAGACCTCTTTGTGGACTGTTATGCTAGTTGACCTCCATGTCCCCCAAAAGTATGACTCTAAGCCCTAGTTACTCAAGTCCCTCAAGATATTTGACTATAGTGAAGATGTTTTCATACTTCTCCCCCCTGTAAGCTCTGCGATGTCCATTGATATGTTTATATCGCATACAGTATGTATGTAGAAATATCCTCTGCCAAACCTCTATACATTTATGGGCAAATGCCCATTTGCCTTCCCACACCTGTTCAGCTTGCATATGTGTGTGTGTACCCACTTCTAGAATATAGAAACTCAGATGCCATAGTGCATTACGTGTTGGTCTGCTAACCAGGGGTAAACCCTAGCTGCTCCGTGGGAGGATGAGGCATACTCTTCCCACAGATTTACAACCTCAGCAACACTATGGAAGGTTGCTGTGAGTCTGAACTGACTCATTTGCAATTGATGTTTCCCCTGTATTACTGTTATTGCAGGATTGTAATCTAGTGCTGTTTACTGTTGGGGCCTTTCACCTTCCTTTGCCTTGCAATGCATATAAAATAAAATATGACCTTGAGCCTTTCCTACTTGAATTTAAAAATCGTCTTAACAGATTTGAGGCATTGCACAGCAGGGATCAAAGACTAGATGAGTTGTGGGATGATATCAAGGATATCAACCATGAAAAGAACAAAAGATCATTACAAAGATAGAGGAGAAAGAAAGAAAACCAAAATGGATGTCAGAAGAGACTCTGAAAATTGTACCAGAGTGTCAAGAAGCCAAAACAAAGGGAAGAGAAGCCAAAGTAAAAAGAAATGAACAAAAGATTTCAGAGTGCAGCTTGAGAAGACAAAGCAAAGTATTGTAACAGAATGTGCAGAGAGCTGGAACTGAAGAATATAAAGGGGAAAATTTGCTATTTCTCAAGTTGAGAGAACTGAAAACCAAATTCAAATCTTGAGTTGAAATACTAAGAGATACTATGGACAAAATCCTGAATGATCCAGGAAGTGTCAAAAGAAGATGGAAGGAATACATAGAGTTAACGTACCAAAAAGAATTGTTTCACACTGAGAAATATCAGGAAGTACTTTTATGAACAATAGCCAGTGGCAACAAACGACACTGAAGGCATTGTCAAAAAGTAAGACCCAAGGAATCTAAAGGATGCCAGTTGACTTGGTTCAAATGGCAGATACAACCCTGGATGTGCTCGCCAGTCTATGCCAGAAAATTTGAAGGATGGCTACTTGGCTGATTGACTGAAAAAGATATATATTTGTTTCAATTCCCAAGAAAGGTAACCCCACAGAATGAAAATTATCAAACAATATAATTAATATCACATGTAAGCAAAATCTTGCTGAAGATTATCCAAAAACAACTAGAACAGTAAATTGTGAGAGAACTGTCAGAAGTTCAGTTTATGTTTAGAAGAAGCAGTGCCACCAGAGATAATCATTGCTGATGTTAGTGGATCCTGGCTGAAAGCAGAGAATACCAGAACAATGTCTATTTGTGTTTTATCAACTATGCAGAGGTATGTAACTGCATTGATCATAAAAAAAAAACCTCTATGACTACCAGAAGAATAGGAATTCTGTAACCCTTAATTATGATCACACAAAATCTATATCTAGACCAAAAGGCTGTTGTACAAACAGAGGAAGGGAACAATGCATAGTTTAAAATCAGGAAAAAGTGTGAATCAGGGTGGCTTCCTTTCCCCAAATCATTCATGAAGCTGGACTCTATGAAGAAGAATATGGCATCAGGATTGGAAGTCTCAACAATAACTTTTGTTATTCAGATGACACAACCTTGCTTCATGAAAGTGAGGAGAATGTGCTTGCTGTAGAAGATCAAGGACTACAGCCTTCAGTATAGATTGCATCTCAACATCAAGAAGACAAAAATCTGCACCTCTGGACCAATAGGCAATGTCATGATAGATGGAGAAAAGACTGAAATTGTAAACAGTTTCATCTTACTTGTTGGATCCAAATCAGCACCTTTGGTACCAGCTATCGGGAGATTCAGAGACATATTGCATTGGCAAGTCAGCTTTCAGGGACCTCTCCAAAGTCCTGAAAAATAAGGATGTAAGTTTGAAGACTGAAGTGCACTTGATTCAGGCTGTGGTATCCCCTCCCCCCTCCCCAATGACTTGCTATGCGTTTGAGAGCAGGACAATAAATACAAGGTGACAAGAGTAGAATTGATGCCTTTCAGTTGTGGTGTTAGAGTGCTGAGTATCCCGTGAACTTCCAAAAGAACAAACACACATGTTTTGGGAAAAGTGCAGCCAGAGTGTTCCTTAGAGGTAAGGATGGTGAAGATTCATCACATACTTTGGACATGTTGCTAGGAGAGACTATTCCTCAGAAGGAGAAATCATGCTTGGGAAACAGAAGGGGTCAGGGTCATGACTGCAAGAGAGAAAAATACCATCTATGAGATGGTTTTGATATTGACTGCAGTAATGGGTATGTCAGAGATTGTGAGAATGGCACAGGATAGGACAGAGTTCAGATATGTTGTCCCTAGTGTTGCTATGACTCATACTCACCTCAACAACACTTGACAACAAGAAGGCTGCTATAACAAATAACCATGAACGGAATGGCTTAAACATTTTCTCTTCTCCATTTCAGTTGTCCAGAAGCCTGAAATAAACATGTTAGCAGGCAGGGGGGTGGAGTGGTATCTTCTAGACTGTGGGGGAGAATCATTCCCTGGCTCTGCCCTAATAATGTCTGCTGCTTATTGGTATACTGGGTATCATTGGTATTCTAGGCTTGTCACTACATCATTGCAACTTTTATCTCCATTTTCACGTGGTGTTCTTTCCTGCATTCATCTCTTTCTCTTTTGGTTCCAATCGCTCTCGAGCGCTTGCACTCTCTTGTTTGTGCTCTCTCCCGCGCTCTTTCTCTCTTTTGCTCACTCTCTCTCTCTTTCTCTCACTAGCGCTCTGTGTGTGTGTGTGTGTGTGTGTCCGTGGCCCTGTCTCCCTCTCTTTTTCTCCCTCCCCCACCCGTTTGAAAGACATCTGTCATTTCATTGGGGCTCACCGTAATCCAGAATGACTTCATATTGACTACATCTACAAAGATGTTTTTTTACATAAGGTCATATTCATAGGAACCACCAGTAAGAATTTCAGCATATCTTTTGGGAGGACACAACTCAGGCTTTCAACATATCTTTTGGGAGAACACAAATCAGGCATAATTCATAACATTCCACTCTTTGTGATTTCCCATTTGCTACCAGTCATCCAAACTTATTTCTGAGAATTGTATAAAATGAATAAATCTCTTCAGACAAAAGTGTGATGAGCAATGATCTCAGTTTAAAGACTAAGGTGTGCCTGATTCAGGCCATTGTCTTCACCACTTGCTATGCATCAGAGAACTGGACAATGTATAAAAATGACAAGAGAAGAATTGATGCCTTAGAGTTGTGGTGTTGGATAAGAGTACTGACTATCTCATAAACTGCCAAAAGAACAAACACATGTATCTTGGGGAAAGTGCAGCCAGAGTGCTCCTTGGAGGCAATAATGGCAAAGCTTCGTCTCACATTCTTTGGACATGTTGTCAAGAGGGACCAGTCCTTGGAGAAGAACATCTTGTTTGGAAAGGTGGAAAGTCAGCATAAGAGATGAAGACCTTCAACCAGATGGATTAACACAGTGACTGCAGCAATGGGCTCTAGTGTGTCAGAGATCGTGAGGACGGCACAGGATGGGACAAGGCTCAGATCTTGTCCCATAAGTTTCATACCCTATATCCATAGAGTCACTATGAGTTGTATTCAACTCAATGGCCCCTAACAACAGTAACATTATAAAAGATGCACTAATTTAGTTAGTTGCGTCTGTGCCAAGTTCTCTAAAGAGCAAGGGTATAATCGTAAATACCAAAGTGCACCAGACCTTTGGTATTTTCCTTTGCTTTGTATGCATGTGAAAGTTGGACGATGAATAAGAAAGAGCAAAGGGGGAAAATGGTGCTACCCCTAATTCCTGATCCTCTTTACGCCAGCCTATGTTTTCATTTTCCACGATAGTTGTAACCTAACCCTTGGGTTTAGAGTTATACCCTTGCTCTTTAGAGAACTTGGCACAGATGCAACAAAATAATTACTCTTGTATGTTTTCATTTTTTTTATGTTTTCATTTTTATTTTTTTAAATCTTTTGAGTGACAGTTTACAAATTATATTGGGATTTTATTCAAACTTTTCAAGATTTTATTATTATTAATTTTAATGAAAATTTACAGAGATTTTGGATTTCCATTCATTCATTGTTGTACTTTTCTCCCTGCCCAGCCCTCCCCATTCAATCTTTTATAGAGCTTTTACTTTATCACACTAATTCACTGCATGGCCAGCCCTTGACAACAGGAAGTTGAGTTGAATTGAGAGTTGACTAACTGATGATCTTGAGCATCCTTTGTCTGTTTGTTAGCTATCTGAATGCCTTCTTTGATAAAGTATTCATGTCCTCTGCCCATTTTGTAATTGAGTTGTTGGTCTCTTGCTGTTGTTGAAGTGTTGGAGTTCTCTACATTTTAGAGATGAGTTTCTTGTCAGATGTGTCATTACCAACTATTTTTTTTCCAAGTTTGTAGACGCTCCTTTACTCTTTTGTAGAAATCTTTTGATTCGTAAAAGGGTTTAATTTTTAGGAGGTTGCAGACATCTAGTTTCCTACGCTTGCAGATCTTCATGTTTATTATTTACTATCAGTCACAACCTGCTAGTATGTTGATTTGCAGTTCCACAGGACTGTCAAGACCTACAACTGAATGAGGCTGTACCTGGGCAAATAAGCTCCAGGAAGCTCTGGAACAACGTTTAGAATCCTAAAATAGCCATAATAGAAGAGGATCGTGACGCTCAAGTGCATCTTACTGTAGGTGAGAAAACCAAGGTTGGATGAGTCCAGTCATAGCCTTCATCACAGAAGGTGATGCATCCTGGAATTCATGCATAAGCTGTTCACTTCTATAAGAATTGAACGCAATGAGAAGTCCAGCTAATCCTGGCCTTCCTCTAATCTCTTGCAAGACCCAAACCACTTAATCTCACATCCTCAAACTTGCTGTTTGTCTAATGGATTCTAGTTGCATAAGTGTCCTGACTTCTCAGGGTACATTCATAAATCTTGCAAGCTTGCAACATTTTAAAGATTAAAAATGCCATCTGTGAAATTAAAATTAGAAACTTCTTCGTAATCTTGGTAATTCCCCTCCCAATTAGTAATCTTGTCTCTACCATATCTCTGGTGGGAATCTAAAATCTCTCTCTCTCTCTCACACACACACACACACACAAATGTATTCTGAACATGAACTTTTAGTCCTGCCTTACAGGTAATTCACCCAAGTAGTTGTGTGCCTTAGCCTTCTTGCTGCTATTGGTGCCTTTGAGTCAGCTGTGACTCTCTGCCTCTCTGTCCAGCTGAGCAAAACCCCATCCAGTCCTGCGCCAAGCTCACCATCTGCATTGAAGCCATTGTTTTAGCCACCACTTCACTCCATCTTATCTCGTTGAGGGTTTTCTTCTTTTTCTCTCTCCCTCTAGCCTTCTAGGGATGCCTTAACAAAATACCATATATACACACAAAAAGTGTGGCTTTCAAGAACAGACATTTCTTTTCTTGCAGCTCCAGAGGCTAGTACTCCAAATCATGTCCGCGTTGATTCTTTCTCTGGCTTTTAGAGAGGGACTGCTTCATGCCTCTCTCCTGATTTCTCACGGTCACTGGCATTCCTTTGCCTGCAGATCTATTTTTCTACGGCCTTTTCTCCTGTGTGACTCTGTTTTGATGTCTGATCTCCCATTTTCTAAGACCCCATGGAAAAGAGATTGGGACTAGGATCCAGCCTTATCGAAATCTTCAAAGAAAGACTCTTCTGGTGGCATGGTATGTTATCTGTTGTGTTGTTAACCGAAAGGTCATCTGTTCAAATGTACCAACTGCTCCTTGGGATAAACGTGGGCCATCTCCTCCTGTGAAGGTTTACAGGCTCGTAAACCTGATGGAGAGGCACTCTGAGTTGGAATCAACTTGACGGCAGTGGCTCTGGTTTTAGTTTTTATCTTCAGAGAAAGACTCTCTCCCTCAAATGAGGTCTAGGCGCAGGTCCAGGGGCTAGGATTTAAGCGTAGGTTTTTGAGGAACACAGTGCAATATATGACTGTATGTTTAGCCTTTGCGGGGTTGCTTAGCAAAGCTTTGTGCTGAAGGGGCAGCAGGCAGTACCATCTTCAGCCCTGTCCAGCTACTTTGTATTCTTTCTGCCCTGGATTTCCCAGACAGCGGACAGAGCTTTTTACTCAGGAGCTAGACAGACAGTGCAGGGTGCAGCAGACATGGTGTCTGACTCATCATTGTTGTCCTGCTGTGTCTAGCACAGTGCCCTCCCCAGTCTACGGGCCCAATAAAAGTCATTGGAGGAATACATAAGCATTTCATTCCTTATTATTAGAGTAATGCTTAGGATGCCTTCAAATTTAGACATTGATAAAATAGTCTCATGGATCATCACTGAGAAATTTCTGGGTGGTGCAAATGGCAAATGCATTCAGCTGTTAAGTGGAAGGTTGGAGGTTAAAGTCCATCTCCAGGTGCCTTGGAAGAAAAGCCTGGTTGTCTGCTGTCAATAAATCAGCCATTGAAAAACCTGCATAGAGCACAGTTTACCTCTGCAACACGTGAGGTTGTCATGAATCAGAGACAGCTTGATGGCACTGGGGCCAAAACAAAGAGCCAAAAAGAACTCTGCTTGTTTGCAACAAATTCAGTAAAACTGGCTCCATGCTGAATGCTTAAATTGTATTGTCTTTTTAACTGTTCAATGTGTTAATTGAAGCAGTGATTCCAGCCTAAGTCTGAAGTGGGCAGATCCCGGAGGGTTGGAAATGAAAATGTCCACACATAAAGAATTAAAGAATGCTTCACATTTAAAAAAATAATCTTCCCTGCCTCAAAAATAAATCTTCCCAATATTTACTGATCAAGAGCTGTGCTGTCAATTCAAAGGCAAATTGTTCAAATCCACCAGCTGGTCCGCAAGAGAAAAATGGGCAATCTCCTCATATGTATCTACTGTCTCTGCAAACCCACTAGAGTCATAGGTCAGCCATGAGTTGGTTTCACTTGGAGTACATAACAATAAACAACAATAACATCTTTTCTGTTTGGAAAGCTTCTAAACTTATAATGAACTGAGGCAGGCGCTGTTCATCTAGTCAAATGGTTTCCTTTTATTCCCACCTCACGTATCTGAGAGTCACAGCCAGACTTCCTCATAGCAGTTATCTTCCCATTGGCGCTAATTTAGAGATACTGACCAGCTGGTATCACCAAATTCCAGCTTCCAGGGCAGCAGGGTTACAGAGGCAAGAACCACTTGCCTGGGGGCACTTAGGTACAGGACATTACAAAGGCCAGTGAGTGCACTTTGAGCTAGCACGGAGATCCTCCCGTGTTGGCTGGGATTTTTTCCAGGAAAGGCAAATGAGGTTTCAGGTTCAAGGACACAAAGCTAAGAAAAGGAATGAGAAAGTCACTCATCAGCTCTACCTCAAGTCTTTCGTCAGTCACCATGCCCTGTCTCCTGTGGCATCTTCCCACCTCCAGTCCATCCTTGAGATGGCCTGGTTCCTGCAGGTGTCTCCTTGCCCCCTTGTCAAAAGCTGATCTTTGGGAAAACCCTGGTAATTGTGCCAGTTCATGCGTGTGCCGTTCAGGGGGTTTTAAGAAAGGTCAAAGCCTTTGATTTAGTCAGCAAATATTCCTCTTGCATTCTTTAGGTAGCAGGTATCATAATGATAGAACAGAGATAAAGCTAAAGAAGGTTATGGACCTAAAAATGTGTACTAGCAGAAGCCCTGGTGACATGGTACTTTATGTGTGCCTTCCTAACCAAAAGATCGGCAGTTCAAATCCACTAATCACTCATTGGGAGAAAGATGAGCAACCTCCTCCCATTGAGTCTTACAGCCTCAGAAACCCAGTGGAGGGTCGCCATGAGACCCAGTCAACTCATGGACCATGGGCGTGTGATGGAACAGCCCCTGTCTTGACATGAAGACGTAAACAACATGAGTCTTTACAGAGATGCCTTCTTTGGCTCATTTCTTTAACAAATGATTATATAATTGTCTCATATTTGCTTAATATGTATACTATGGGATTCTTTACCAAAAAAGTTTGTCAGTGCCTGGTTTAGATCCATCCTGCTGAGTAGCACTTTCTGGGTGATAGAAATGTTCGGCATCAGTGCCATCAAATACAATAGACCCAGGACTCATGAGGGATCTGAGCACAGGAGATGAGATGCAGCTGGTGTGATAGAGGAAGTGAATTTTTATTTCATTTGAACAGCCACGTGTGACTAGTGTTTGTCACATTAGCTCGAGCAGCTCTTGATAATTTCAAGTATAAAAACTGTTCTGTCCACACTTCCATACTGCTTGCTTGCTCACCCCCCTGCCCCCAATTCAATACAGCTACCCAGAGGCTGGATGAGTCAAGGGGAAGGCTACGCTCTAATGGCATCTTTGTCCCAGACTGGCTTTCATTTTCTAGGAAATGCTTCATGAAAAGTGCTGGAAAACATGTGCATGGGCACACTCTTAGCACCGCTTGAGGCTGCTGCTTTGACTGTTCCATCTGCTTTCATTTAGAGTCAAGAAGTTGGCCTTTTCAACCCTGCAAGGTCCCAAATTAAGGCACTCTTAATTCAGAGGAGCCTGATGATGCAGTGGTTAAACAGGCAGCTGATAACCAGAAGGCCAGTGGTTAGGACCCACCAGCCACTCCACAGGCTCAGGAGAGGCACTCTTCTTTCATAAAGATTTACAGCCCCACTAATGCAATGGGAGAATGTTAGTCTGTCCTATAGGGCCACTAAAGAGTCAGAATAGACTTGAAAGAATGAGTTTGGTTAGTGAGCTTAGAGTTCAGGGCAGCAGGTAGAGAAGAGCTCTCAGCAGAGCTGTATTTTCTTCCAATCCTGTTTATAGAGTGGCTCATTTCAGTCCTAGCTATTTTCCATAGGACTTGCTGAGAGCAGTGAGAAAGCCCATACATCATCATTGTGAATACCACCCGCCACGTACCCTAGTTGTTGACACATGTTCTGTTTTCCACGGAAGCACAGCCACCAAGCTTTCCGGGCTCCAGGAGGGGAGCGTCTGTTGCCTACAATCTAACTACATCATTGCCACCTATTTTAGCTTCTCACTTGGACAAGGCTTGGTGCTGCTGTAACAGAAACACTGCAAGTGGATGGCAAACAGAAATCTCTTCTCATGGTTTTTGGGGCTAGAGGTTGGCATCAGGTGTCAGCTGTAGAGGAAGGCTTCTTTGTGAGCTCAGGGTCCCAAGCACTTCAAATTCTTTTCCTTGGCTTCTTGGTGCTCTGCATGTGGTGCGGCATCTAGGATTCCCCACATCTGCTTGTTCCCTTGCTTGTTTAATCTTTTTTTCTATCTTCAAAGAAATGTACTTGGCATGCCTTCTGCACTAATGTTGTTTACCATAGAGTTGGAACCGACCCATAGCTGATCCTCTGGCGGGTTTTCAGTGGCAGGTAATTGCACAGGAAGAGATTGACCATCTTTCTCACACAGAGCAGCTGGTGGCGTTGAACCACATGCCTCTAGGATTGCAGCACGGCTTCCTGACAGTAGGTCACCAGAGCTCCGTTCTGCACTAATACTGTCTTATTAACATAACACAGAAAACCAGTTCTCAGATGGGATTATAACCACAGGTATTTGTTTGGTTGTTAGGCATCATCTAGTTGGTCCCAACTCCTAGCAGCCTCGTTTACAAGTGAAGGAAACACCACACCGCCTGCCTGTCCTTCACCATCCTCACAGTCTGCTGTGTTTGAACCACATTGCTGCAACCCCTGTATAAGCCCGTCTCGTTGAGGATCTCCCTCTTTTTGCTGATGCTCTACTTCACCGAGCATGATGTCCTCCTCCTCCAGAGGGCTAGTCTAGCTCCTCCTGATAACAAGACCAAAGCGGGTGAGAGGAATCCCAGCCCCTCCTGGTTGCTAAGGACCATTCTGGGTATGCTGCGTCCAAGATAAATGTGCTCATTCTTCTGGCAGTCCGCAGTATTCCAGTATCCTTTGCCAACACTACAATTGAAAGGCATCATTTCTTCTTTAGTCATCCCTGTTCATTGCCCAGTTTCCAGCACATACGAGGCAATTGGAAATACCATGGCTTGGAACAGGCACACCTGAGTCTTCCAAATGACTCCTTTGCTTTTTAAGACTTTAAAGAGGCCTTTAGTGGCAGATTTGCCCTGTGCAGTTCCTCATTTGATTTCCTGCCTGCTGCTTTAATGGGCACTGATTACTGATCCAAGTAAAATGAAATTCTTGATTACTTCAGTGTTTTCTTTGTGAATCAAGATGTTTATTGGTCCAGTTGTGAGGATCTTTGTTTTATGTTAAAGTGTAAGCCGTACTGAAGGCTGTAGTCTTTGATCTTCATCAGTAAATGCTTCAAGTTCTGTTCCCTCTTAGCTAGCAAGGTTGTATCATCTGCATATTGCAGGTTGTTAATGAGTCTTTGTCCCGTCCTCATGCCACATTATTCTTCATAAAGTCCTAATCTTGGATTAGTTGTTCAGCACACATATTGGATAGGTATGGTGAAAAGATCCAACCCTGATGCAGACCTTTCCTGTTTTTAAACCATGTTGTGTTCCCTTGTTCTTCAGGACTACATGTGAGACCTGATGAGAAATTGGTCTATGAGGGGATGATTGTAGTGGATAAGGTACAAGAAAAATTATGGGGGGGGAGGGAAGGACTCTTGTTGATTTTATATTCTAGTGGTAAGAAGTGGCACCGCCAACCCAGTGGAACACGGTTCTAATTCATTAGCTGTTTTGTAGGAGAAAGATGGGCATTCTCCTCCCATGCATGTACTGCCTCTAAAAACTTACTGGAGGGTCAGCTAGAAGTCAGTTCCAACTCAACCACAAGTAATGACTACAACAGCAACCTTGGAATTTTTCAGTGTATAGAGGCTGAAATTCTGACAGCCTTGGGTGTGGTAAGGGCTGCTATGTGTGCTGTATCTTGTTCATTCATGTTCATGACCATGATGCTGTACCTCGCTTCCCAGCTCTGCACTCTAGCATCACACTGGTAACTCAAAATTGGCCATGATCAGAGTATTTACACTGTGGGAATTGGTAACTTCCAGGAATTAATACTCAACAGATTAGTGGTTTTGAGGGGAAAAGGAGTAAAGCCAATTGTTAAGCATTTACCAACACACCGTAGGTTAAATGTGATGTTATTTGTCTCTAAAGGAACGCTCTTCATCCTAAAGCCTCCGTTTTCCCTGGTCACAAAAATAGTTAGACTAGGATTCACAATAAGCACCCATGGAAGCAGAAGTCAAGAAGTCAGTGTACTGCCTTGGGACTATCTGTTAAGTACTTCTTTAAATGGCTAAAAAAAACCCAGGGATGCCTATTTAAAGATCAAGGTGTGCCTGATCCAAGCCATGGTATCTTCAATGTTTTGGATTGTGGTGTTGGTAAGGAATATTGAATGCATCATAGACTACCAAAAGCACAAACAAATCTGTCTTGGAAGAATTCCTAGCCAGAATGTTCCTTGGGAGCCAGGATGGTGAGACTTTGTCTTACAAACTTTGGGCATGTTGTCAGGAGGGGGCCAGTCCTATGAAAAGTACATCATGCTTGGAAAAGTAGAGGTCAGGAAGAAAAGGAATCCACCTTCAGTGAGGTGGCTTGACACGGTAACTGCAGCAGTGGGGTTAAACACAATAGAGATTGTAAGGATGGTGCAGGACTATGCACGGTTTTGTTCCTAAATAGGGTCACTACGAGTTGGAGCCTACCCAGTAGCGCCTAACAACAACAACAAGGCGAGTCCTGTGAAGCTCAGTTTTCTCCCACTTCTTCCCAGGATCTTATTAGGGTCAAGGAAATGGGAGGGGAAGAGGACACTTGGCTCATGATTTCCATGCTGTCCCTCTCTGGGATATAACTCGACTCTCTAGTCCACACTACTGCTCTTAGCAGCACTTCCTATTGTCTCCTAATTGGGAATCCATCTGTGAATCCATTATGTCTTCTGATAGAATCATAGCTGAGAATAGGGTCTAGAGCTTCAGGTCCTTTTATCAGGAACCATACAACCTAATCGCTCTGCTTCTCCCTCTTCCACCTCTGCTGTACTTCATCTCTACTCCACCCTCCGACCCTGAGTGGGGCATATTTTCTCCAAATCTTTGAGTAAGATTGTTGTTCTAGGAAGATGTCCCATATTTTCCTAAGGTCTTTCTGTGCCCCCTTAGCCTATTGCCATTTCTTCCCAGGAGTCTGGGTGAATCCTTTTGAAAGAATAGCCTAAAAGGATAGTTTGATGAATGAAGATGGTAGCAAAGGGTGCTTGAAGTGTGGATTTGAAGTCCAGGGGGAATGGCAAGAAGGACTTAGGGATTAGAGAAACTGGTAAGGAAATCATATAAGATAAGCCTACACAAGTAAATTGTGGTTATTGTTGTTGTTGTGTGTTGGAACCAACCCATCACTGACCCTCCAGCAGTTTTTCATCCTTGTCCTACAGAGCAGCTGGTGGATTTGAACCACATGCCTTTGGGATTGCACTGCAGTGTCTTACCACTAGGTCACCGGTGCTCCCACACAAGTAGATAGGAGATAAAATATGGAAGACTAGATTGCATCTCAATGTCAAGAAAACAAAAATTCTCACCACTGGACTTCTAGCAATATCATGATAGATGAAGAAAAGATTGAACTTGCCAACAACTTCATCTTACTTGTATCCACAAGCAATACACTTGGTACCAGCAGTCAGAAGATCAGGAGACATACTGCGCTGGGAAAGCCTACAGTAAGGGACCAGTCCAAATTATCAAGGAGCACTGATGTCAGTTTGAGGACTAAAGTGGTCCTTATTTAGGCCATGGTCTTTTCAATCACTTGCTAGATTTTTGAGAACTGGACAGTAAATAAAGATGACAGAAGAACAATTAATGCCTTTGAAATGTGATGTTGGAGAAAGTACAGCATATCACATACACTGCCATAAGAACGAACAAGTAAATATGTCTTGGAGAAAGTGCAGCCAAAGTGCTCCTTGGAGACAAAGATGATAAATCCTAGTCTCATATACTTTGGCCATGTTGCTAGGAGAGGCTGTTCCTTGGAGAGGGACATCATGCTTGGAAAGGTGGAGTGGCAGCAAAAGAGAGAAAAACTCGACCAGGTGGATTGACACAGTCACTATGGCAATGGGATTGAGTGTGTCAGAAATTGTGAGGATGGCACAGGATGAGACAGGGATCAAATCTGTTCCTAGGCTTTCTATGAGTTATACTCGACTCGAGAGCACCTAATTCATGAGATAATTTTTTAAAGGTTTAGATTCATCCTGTAACATTTAAAAGATAAAGTATTTCAAAATTCAGAACAAGTTTCTAGCTGATGGGGGAGCTCTGATGGCATAGTCTGTAACGAGTTGCACTGCTAACCCAGGACTGTACACCTCCAGTGGTTCTAATCCAGCAGCAACTCTAAGGGGGCAAGTTTGACAGTGTTTCTCCAGCTTGCAGTTCACAGCCTCAGAAACCCAGTGGAAATGGCAGTGAGTTGGAGCTGACTGAGCAGCAGCAGTCAGTGAGTGAGGGAATGTCTGGTTAGTGTTTGGGGTTGTTGATACATGCATAGGATGATTTGGAAGAGAAATGGTCTGAGTACAATGATGAGACTTTGGAATGGGTCAGAGTTGGAATAGTTAGTTCATTCTCAGCTGTCACGGCATCAGGTAAAATAGCAAAGCCGAGAGGATGAAGGAAGCCAGTTGGGCTCAGCGAATGCTTTTCCTGATGGAGAGGAAAGGTCCATTTTGTACCTTCAACTCCAACAAATGTTAAATATATGAAGACATGTCACTAAATAAGCACTCTGAGATTATTCCAAGCTGTCTTGCACTAGAAGGAAAAAAGCCACAGGACACTATTTCTTCAGAAGGATTAAGACTTTAGTTTCTTAGTTACCAACATGATTGGTTGATTTAGTCATTGAGAGGACAGAAACATCAACCCAGCCAGAATCCTGCTGTAGAAATACAAGCTGTACAAGCAACAGTTAAACAAACAAACAAACAAAGGACGTTCTAGACATGTGGATGGAATTGTGAAACTTGGTTAAACTACCTTCTCAGGTAAAGGAAAAGTTCAAGTAAGTTCAAGGTAATATGGTGACATTAGTAAAGCTGATCACTGTCGCCCACATTCCCTTGTAAGTCTTTGTTCCCGGGCTCCCAATACCCTTCATGCTAACCTTTGTGCTAGCAAAAGAACCTTTGTGCTAGGTGCTCACATACTGCGCTCCCTGATTATATCTCAACTTATCCCAGTAGTCTGGGTATCGTTATTTACTGTTTGCTCACCTTTCACTCTGAAGTAACCTGATTCCAGGTCACCCAAGCACTGCCTTGATTCATTGACTCACTCATCTCCAAATGGATTTACAGGATGAATCCAAGGGAGAAGGCTCATTTTAAAATCATGTTGGAGATGATTTCCAAAATCAGTCCAAGAGAAGAGCAAGCTGAGAGAATGGCAGTGTCAAAAGGGCAGGATTCAAAAGGTCTTCAGTGTCCATCAGCCCGCCAGCTAATATTGCTGAGCTATGTTTCAACCCATAAAATGTGGACAACAGTCTCCCTTACCTAGAATATCATGATGCTTTAGTGTTCTGAAAGACAAGTGATGTGGACCAGGGCTTAGAAGCAAACAAGTTGTATACTAAAGTTTTAATGTGTTGTTATTCCCACATGCATTTGCATTTTAACCTTCCTTAAACTTCCCAAGTTCCCACTGCCATACAAAGTCTCTTCCATTGTGACATTCTAAGTAACAATGAATCGGAAAATGTGGCTCCTGCCACCTCAAGAGCTGTGTCCACATTAAAATCTAAAATGCTAAAAGGAAAATATGTACCTGAACTATCAAAAACCTCAAAAATGACCTAAAGGTGCTGTTTACACAGTTGAGGACAACACTAGAATTGCTTCTGTGAAAATGTAGCAAGAGAAAGGCCCCAAATAGGGATTCTCAATTTTGATTGACAGAATTCTTCCAAATGGTAATCTCTTATTTCTTGTACTTTCAGGTGTTTCATATGTGCACAGTGAATAGATCGTTTCTTATCCTTTTGAATGTGATCCTCATTTCCAGACTCCTTGGGGCTAGATGGTTTCCTAAAACTCTCCCCTGTGATGTCAAGGTGGACGTGTCCCAGGATCAGGTGATCGTGGACTGCACAGACAAGCACCTTACAGAGATCCCCAGAGGTATTCCCAGCAATGCCACCAACCTCACTCTCACCATCAATCACATCCCAACCATCTCCCCAGCCTCCTTCTACCAGCTGGAACATCTCATTGAAATTGACTTCCGATGCAACTGTGTACCTATTCGACTGGGGCCCAAAGACCGCATTTGCACCAAGAGACTGCAAGTTACACCCCACAGTTTCAGTGGACTAACGTCTTTAAGAGCGCTTTACCTAGATGGAAACCAGCTTCTAGAGATCCCTCAGGGTTTGCCTTCCAGTTTAAAGCTGCTAAGTCTTGAAGCCAACACCATCTCTTCCATCACGAAAGAAAACGTAACAGAACTGGCCAGCATAGAAATGCTGTACCTGGGCCAAAACTGTTATTTTCGCAACCCGTGTAACGTTTCCTTCTCAATAGAAAAAGATGCCTTCCTGAACCTGAAGAATTTGAAAGTGCTGTCACTGAAAGATAACAACATCACTGCAGTCCCCACTGTTTTGCCATCTTCTTTAATGGAGCTCTATCTTTACAACAACATGATCACTAAAATCCAAGAAGGTGATTTTAATAACCTCAACCAGCTGCAACTTCTGGACCTCAGTGGAAATTGCCCCCGTTGTTACAGTGTGCCATACCCTTGCATACCCTGTGAAAATAATGCTCCCCTACAGATCCAGGAAAATGCTTTTGATGCATTACAAGAATTAAGAATTTTACGTCTACATAGTAACTCACTTCAGTTTGTGCCTGAAAGATTGTTTCAAAACCTGGGCAAACTCGAGGAGCTAGACCTTTCCCAAAACTACCTAGCCAAAACAATTTCTGACGCCAGATTTTTGTATTCTCTTCCCAACCTCATCCAGTTGGATCTGTCTTTCAATTATGAGCTCCAGGTCTATCATGCATTTATGAATCTCTCAAATGCATTTTCCTCACTAAAAAATCTGAGACTTTTGCGGATGAAAGGCTACGTCTTTAAAGAGTTGACAAGTCCTGACCTCTCCCCTTTACAGAGTCTTCAAAATCTTGAAGTTCTTGATCTTGGCACTAACTTCATCAAAATTGTGGACATCAATATATTTAAACAGTTCGAGAGGTTGAAAGTCATAGATCTTTCCGTGAATAAAATATCACCTTCAGGAGACTCAAGTAATGTTGGCTTCTGCTCTAACACCAGGACTTTGGTGGACAGCTATGGACCCCAGGTCCTTGAACACGAGTACTATTTCAAATATGATGAGAATGCCAGGAGTTGTAGGTTCAAAAACAGGGAGATGCCTTCTTTTTTGTCCTTTAATGAAGAATGCAATAAGTATAGGCCTACCTTGGATTTAAGCAAAAATAATATCTTTTTTATCAAGTCCACAGATTATAAAAACCTTTCCTTTCTTCAGTGCTTAAATTTATCTGGAAACTCAATTAGCCAAACATTGAATGGCAGTGAATTCCAGCATTTAGTGGAGTTGAAATATTTGGACTTTTCAAACAACCGTGTCGATTTACTCCACTCTACCGCATTTAATGAGCTGCACAATCTAGAAGTTCTGGATATAAGTAATAATGGCCATTATTTTGAATCCGAAGGACTTACTCATATGCTTAACTTCACAAAGAACCTAAAACTCCTGACCAAACTGATGATGAACTACAATGGCATCTCTACCTCCGCCAGCAGGACCATGGAGAGCGACTCTCTTAAGACTCTGGAATTCAGAGGAAACCACTTGGATGTCATGTGGAGAGATGGCGACACTAGATACTTGGAATTCTTCAAGCATCTGATAAACTTAGAAGCATTAGACATCTCTGAAAATTCCCTGAGTTTCTTGCCTCCCGGAGTTTTTGATGGTATGCCCCCAAATCTAAAGAACCTCTCATTGGCCCAGAATGGACTCAAGTCCTTCAACTGGAAAAAACTCCAGGTTCTGAAAAATCTGGAAACTTTGGACCTCAGCAGAAACCAGCTGAAGACTGTCCCTGACAGATTAGCCAACTGTTCCAGCAGCCTCAAGAGACTGATTCTTAGGAAGAATCAAATCAGGTGTCTGACCAAGTATTTCCTGCAGGATGCTTTCCATTTGCAATATCTGGACCTCAGCTCAAATAAAATCCAGATTATCCAAAAGACCAGCTTTCCAGAAAATGTCCTCAACAATCTGGAGATGTTGCTTTTGCACCATAATCGCTTTCTGTGCACTTGTGATGCTGTGTGGTTTGTCTGGTGGGTTAATCACACCGAGGTCACGATTCCTTACCTGGCCACTGAGGTGACTTGTGTGGGGCCAGGAGCACACAGAGGCCAGAGTGTGGTCTCCCTGGATCTCTATACCTGCGAGTTGGACCTGACTAACCTGATTCTGTATTCCTTTTCCGTTTCTGTGGCTATCTTTCTGATGGTGGTTACAACAGTAAGTCACCTCTATTTCTGGGATGTGTGGTATAGTTACTATTTCTGCAAGGCCAAGTTAAGGGGATATCAGCGTCTGCTGTCACTAGATTCTTGTTACGATGCTTTCATTGTGTATGACACTAAAGATCCAGCTGTGACGGAATGGGTTTTGCATGAGCTGGTGGTTCAGTTGGAAGACCCAAGAGAGAAACGTTTTAATTTGTGTCTTGAGGAAAGGGATTGGTTACCAGGGCAGCCAGTTCTGGAAAACCTTTCCCAGAGCATACAGTTAAGCAAAAAGACCGTGTTTGTGATGACAAACAGATATGCAAAGACTCAGAACTTCAAGATAGCATTTTACCTTTCCCATCAGAGGCTTATAGAGGAAAAAGTAGATGTGATTATCTTGATATTCCTCCAGAAACCTCTTCAGAAATCCAAATTCCTCCAGCTCCGGAAGAGGCTCTGTAGGAGTTCTGTTCTTGAGTGGCCCACAAACCCACAGGCTCATCCGTACTTCTGGCAGTGTCTGAAAAATGCTTTGGCCATGGACAATCACGTGGCCTATAGTAAAGTGTTCAAAGAGACAGCCTAGGCCTTCTTTGTAAAATGTGGCTACCTAAGTGGTCAAGGAAACATTTGGTTGCCTAGATTCTCTCAGCATTTTCTCACCAAGACAGTTTTGAGATTTTTCTAAGAGATGGTATTGCCAAGTATCAGAGGAAAGCGACCAGTTAGACAAAGAGGTTGAGAAAAGAGGCTTTATATAGCTTGGAGTCTTCCTCCTCTTTCTGTGTGTCTACTTGCACTTGAGCATCTCTCCTCAGCTCACACAGAAAATACAATTAGGAGGACACAGGCTCTGATGGTCCTGGAAATGTGGTTCATGAATAGACACACAATCATGAAATTGAGAGGAACTCTGCTGGGGCTATGTCTGTACTTCATCAAAAAGTACCAGAGTTGGTTGAGTGACTTAAAAATCCAGTAACATGCTCACCCCTCAGCCAGCCACATTATCTAGTGACTCCAGTGTTGGCATAGGCAGATGGTTACTTCTTTGGTACTGCTCACTCTGTTTCCTGAGGTCTCCTGCTGGATTCCGAGGAGGGAGTGAGAGATGCCGTTACTACCACAAGACAGGATACACCTACGAATGAATAAAAGTGAAAATGATCTGCATACCTATAAAGTGATGCTCCTTACTTTTGGTCATAACTTACCTACTCACATGTTCTTATCTACACTGCAAAGTACTGTATACACCATAATGGTAAGTCTTCACTAATACATTTGTCATTACCTGAGATCTTCTTTTTAATCTGAGATCATGACCCACCAACATTAAACAGTTTTGATTGTTAACCCTCAAGGTAGATGCCATGAGTATTTGTTTATTCGGAGTTATCAGCAAGCGTTAATAGTTGGATTCCTTTCTGTTTGGAATTGGGGGATGGGTGCCAGACAAACAGAGGTTTACAGACCTCAATACTAATGATGTTTCAGCTTGAATACTTAGACAACAAAAAGAACCAGCACGTTCTTGAGGCACGTAGACTTCCATTTGCAAATGAAATCTCCAGGAGTACAAAGTTTGGAAACCAACAGATCTTCTTTATTCCATGGGAGGAATGAATCAAGGAGATGTTTATACCATTTGAAAAATCATGTGCCTGGCTTCCGGTCTTGGAGACCTTGTGTTTTTATCATATATGGAAATACACTTAAATATGTTTTTAAATACACAGTCTATGAATTCTTCCCAAAGATTATCTAATTAATGAGTCAAAGTTTCCCAAACAAATCTCTGAAGTGAGCAATTGTTGTTGTGTTGAGTGTGTAGAGTTGACTACAACTTAGTAGCAACCCTTTGAACAATGGATCTGACACTTACCCTATCCTGCACCATCCTTGCCATCGCTGAGATACTTGAGCTCATTGTTACAGTCACTGTGTCAGTCCACCTCATTGAGGTTCTTCATACCTTTTGCCGATCCCCCAGCATGATGTCATTTTCCAAGGACTAGCCCCTTCCAGTAACATGCCTGAAGCCTAAAGCCTCGCCTCCAGTGAGCACCCTGGTTGTACTTACTCTAAGATGTATTTGTTTTTTCTTTTGGCAGTCTGTGAGGTGTTCGGTTCTCCTCTCCAACATTATAACTCAAAGGGTTACAAGTGTGAACTCTTATTATACAGTTTCTGTAAGCTTGATTGTACATAATGGATACGTTTCTCTATTTGGGAAAAATGACAGTGACATCACAAACATTTGACTTTGACTTATCATAAGTTTTCTTCACTTTAAGCTCATAAATGCCCAAATAATACTAAGTTGTTTGGGCACTTAATAAACCATAAAGCAGCTAGAGACAACACAAACATCTTCTGAAACGGGTCAGGAGGAACGAGAACTGAAAATATGCTTTGAAACCACAGCATATTTCAACATGAGGTTAAGTCCAGTGGTTTGTTATAGGAAAATAACCAAAAGCACCTCAACAGATGGCTTTCGTTTTAATTCCTTTGGCAACCATGACGGGTCACTCTTTGAATTCCGATGAGCTTTCTGTGGGGCTCATAGACAGCTCAGATCCAAAGCCCCCAGTTTGGGCTAGCAGGAGACCGTGACTGCCAAGACTCCCACAAAGCTCTCATTGTGTACTGCTCCTTTGCTGACCCCCTAGGTCTTGTTTGTTCTACTCCTTGAGGGGCTCCCAGATTCTGTATAAATTCCATTCCACCATCAAGGCATGGCCTGCAGTGCTTTCCACCCCCCACACCCATCTGGACCTCAACTTAGAGAAAGTTTCAGTCTTGATTTTCAGCTGTAATACTCAGTAACAACAGAAAGAACCAGGACATTCTTGAGATACACATGCTTCCAATTGGGTCTAAATCTCTGTGAGTTTAAAAGTTGGAACTCATCCAGTTCCCTTCATTTCATGAAAGGAATGTTATGGACTGGATTGAGGGTATGTCCTTCCTCCTCAGCTGGATGGATACTACATTTCAGGGAGACTTGGTCATTTGGGGGATCCAAGTAGAGGGGAAATTAGGAAGGACAAGTGTAATGACTGAGAAAAAGGGAAGAAAATGTCTTTGATTTGGAGACAAGAAAGAGAGTGTTTCTACCAAAATTCCATTTCTGAGCCAGATTCTCTTAGCTCCATCCTCCTGTCTACCAGCAGCTCAATCTGTTGGGTTACTCCTTCAGGTAAGGCTAGTGTCTTAAATGCAGTCAGAGATACAGCAGGGGGTGGAGGATGAGTTGAGAGCATGACCATCTTGTTCTTTGGTCTTCACAGAAGTTGTGGGAATAACAAGGACACACATTCTTCTTTGCTGTGCTGTTGTTTGGTGCCTTACATCATCTCTGGTACACTTGACCCCGTTGCTCCCATTGTGTCAATCCCTCATGTTGAGGGTTTCTCTGTTTCTCTGACCATCCACCTTTGCCAGCATTATGCCATTTTTCGAGAACTTACCCCTCCTGAAAACATGCCCAGACTATTTGAAGCAAATTTTCCCCATCCCTGTCTCCGAGGCAAACACTGGTCATCCTTTGCCAAGATAGTCCTGTTTGTTGTTTTGACATTCCCTGAGATATTTAGTACTCTCCTCGAGCACTATAGCTCAAAGGCATCAGTTTGATGCTGTGCAATCTTTTTTCCTCAACCAACATATTTTGGTTTTCTTCTTCCACCTCATCCTTGCCCAGGATGAATGAGAGGATCGCTTTGTACATAGTACCAGCTATTTATGGCCCCCTTTTGAAATGAGGGTGGGTATGTGGTTCCGTTTATGCTGTGCTCTTCTGTGTGTGCTGAGGTGAGCAGGGAACACTGGTTCTGGGAAGACTCTTGGACGTACCGTGAGAGTGTGCCCCTCCCTGAGGCTTTGAAGGCCTAGAGCCCGGGATCAGTTAGTTTTGGGATACTCATGTTGCATTTGTTCACAACCTGAGCCCTTCACTCTAAGGAACCCTGGAAACTATCTTCTGAAATACAGATGACAGCAGAGAGCATGGGAGGGGAAACAACCCAAGGGCATGACTCAAGGGAAGAGGACTCTAGAAAGCACCACGATAGGAAATCAATCCATTTGACTGAGTGATGCCACAAAGGACCATGATGCCAACCAAGAGACCAATGTGGGGTGAAAGAACAGGTAGAAGAGAATGACCCAAGTCTAGAATGATATTGGGGGGGTGGCCCTAGGGGCCAATGGGTCTGTTTCATGTCATTTCCCTCCCTGCTTGCTTGCTTTGCTTCCTCATCTCTCCTGGTTTTCTTTTTGGCTCTGACACCACACCAAGCCTGTGTACCATGTGAGCATTAAAGCAAGCAGCCGTTGCTGCAGGTGGTTCCTTCTAGTTGGATGGGGTGGCGTGGTGAGGACTTTTGGTTTCAAGCAGAGCCTTGTCCCTCAGCTGGCGTAGTAACCTCCTGCCTGTTTCAGGGAACATGGCCTTCTAGAAGCAGTCCCACGACACCTTTCCTGATTGACACCATAGTACTCTCTACCACATTCCAAGTCATTTCCTTTCTACTCATTTCAACTAAGGAAGCCTAGGAGTTAAGATACTGGACTTACAGCGAGGCAGGTGAGCAGACGCAAAGATGCAGATCTTTGTGAAGACCCTGACTGGCAAGACCATCACTCTTGAGGTCGAGCCCAGTGACACCATCGAGAATGTCAAAGCCAAAATCCAAGACAAGGAGGGCATCCCTCCTGACCAGCAGCGTCTGATATTTGCGGGCAAACAACTAGAGGATGGCCGTACACTTTCAGACTACAACATCCAGAAAGAGTGCACCCTGCATCTGGTGCTGTGTCTCCGTGGTGGCATTATTGAGCCTTCCTTGCGTCAGCTCGCCCAGAAATACAACTGCAACAAGATGATCTGCCGCAAGTGTTATGCTCGCCTGCATCCCCGTGCTGTCAATTGCTGCAAGAAGAAGTGTGGGCACACCAACAACCTGCGCCCCAAGAAGAAGGTCAGATAAGAGCCCTCTCTTCACTGGCTCCCTTGCCTCTTGCAGGTGGCCTTCTTCTGAGCCCCATGACCCTGGGCCCTCAATAAAGTCTCTTTCATTGAACTGGAAAAAAAAAAAGATACTGGGCTTGTCTTGAGTGTTCTTTCTTTAAGACTCCCCTAATCTCAGGTTGGAAGCAGGAGTGGCATCCACTTCCTCAACAACATACCTCTGTAAACTGTATCAACTTTGAGAAATGATGATAGTTATAGAAAGGCTTCAGGTCTTCTATTCATAAGGTCACTATGATTTGTGCTCAACTCAGTGGCAAGCAACAACAACAATTTCAGGTTGCAGTTGATTTCTAACATGCTTATAACATCATCTCAGCGATTTCATTTTTTCTAGTATTTATCCTTTCTCACTTTTAATGGTATGGTATTTATTAATATAATTAGCAAGACAGATTGACACAGTGACTGTACCAATGGGTGAAAGTATATCGAGGATGAAGAAGGTGGCACAGGTGACAGCAGGGTTTAGATTTGTTGCTCATAGGGTCGCTGTAAGTTGTAATCAACTTGATGGCACCTAACAACAACAGTGATCAAATATTTCTTGAAAGCCCAGAATGAAAATGATTGGCAAGACTTGGATGTCTCAGAACAAGAAACCTCCAGGAACAGTCTGTTGAGATCTAGAGATTGGCCTCGTGGTGGTTTCTGGGCCACCACAGAGCCCCCCAATGCACATTGTGAAGCAGCAGATGCTCAGCCGCAGAATAAGGGCTCTCCTTGTTCTGGCTGTAGCAGCCAGAGTAGCGATGGCTGAGGCAAAGCCCAGTCGGCTGAGGCTCCACACTTCCCCTGGGTGGTGCACATTCCCGCTTCTTACAGGGAGAGGGGCGCAGAGTGTGGTAGATTCTAGGGATTTGGTGATGGTGAAATTTATATGAGTCAGCACATCGAGCACTTTGTGTGCAGCACCGTCTTTATGAATCCCTATCTAAGAACCATTGTCCGCCCAGGGATACCATGTTAAATTTCTTGACTCATTTGGGAGCTAGAAGTAGGCCACTGGTCTGAAATCGCACCCAGGCCCAATCCAAGCACATCCACCATGCAGGACTTTGTGGCTAAGCCATATACATTCTGTTAAAAGGTCTGCAGTACCTGGATTTCTCTCGTAGGCCTGCATTTCTCATGACTTAGTTGCCTTTGGACTGAGGCATCCTAATTGAAATCCTCAGTTCATTTGGAACGTGTCAGGGACCATTTTAATACATTTCTACAGCCCGTTATCATGTTGGTTGTTTGCCATGGAGTTAGAAGTGACCCATAGCCAACTCTCCAGTGGGTTTTGAGAGGCTGTAAATCACACGAGAGATTGTCCACCTTTCACCCACATTAGCACATTATGGTAGATTAATTTGTGAGATTATTAACTCACCTGAACAGGCAACCTAAGAGGACAGAACACAGACATACGGTGTCAATGAGGAGGAAAGCAAGGGCAGATCTACGAAGGGAGTTACATGACAGCATGAGAGGAGTCATTTAGAAAGATGGGTACGAGATAAAGTCACAGGTACTTGGATGATGTTATCAAGTGGAGGTGGAGGAGGAAGAGCAAATGCTTCATTTATTCCATCAAATCTTCACCTCATCTCTATGAGGGTGGCATTAGTAACTCCCATCTTCAATATGATGGATTAACTCAGTAATAAAGGTAGAATCTTAGACATTAAGTCAGCTGTCCAAAGAGTCAGGGAGGAAATAAATGGCCCCGCCAAGAACTGAGTTCAACATTTTCAAATGATCCAGGCATGGCCCCTCTCTAGTAGGTCTGTGATTTTCCCGGGAACCAGATTATCTAAGGAGCCTGTAAATGGTGCAGTGTCCAGACCCTCACACCGGAGACCCCAACCTCTGGGGCCCAAGTCCACATTTCCTAGGCAAGTGGTTTGCAGAGCACAATTTAGGAAGCACCACATCTTTCTTGGGGGAGGGAGGGGATACCAAAGATTGTCAGTGCAAAGCACACTTCCACAGAGAGAGTCCACAACCCCTCAAGCCTTCAATTCTGTTTCCATTAAGCACTACTGAGGGATATTGTTTTGCCATTTAAGATGAGCAGTTCTGCCCAGGACTAAAATGTGAACACAACTTGGACAGGTTGGGTTTAGGCAGAGGTAGGGATGGAGGGCCACTGGAGTCTCTGTCCCATAATCCTGACCATCAGGTTGGCTTCTTCCGTGAGTGGCCTTCACCATCATTTCCCTGGTGCCAGAATCAGTAGGTGAGGTTTGTGGTCTCTTCCTGCAGGCAGAGTACCACCTCCTGGACTTGAGATTTCAGGTTCTGCTTCTGAGAACCCTGAGATGTAGAAAGGAAACACAGAACAGACAGAAGCTTTGAAAGTCTCTTTGTGGCTATTTTTTTTTTTACGTATATGGTGCATCAATACAGAAATATGCAGAGGTGCACGCTACACATAGCTGGCCCCCCCCACTCTGTTTTCAGCTGTTAATCCTGCAGAGGACATTCATTGCCCATATTTCTCCTAAGGAGCCACCAGTGAGGTGTGGCCTTTGGGTTATTGATGCAACTCCCTGCAGATCACGCCATCAGAGATCATTTTAAGAAAAGGTTTAGAGACGGTGAAATCCAAACTGCTGTGGAGTCACTTCCAATTCATAGCGACTCTCCATTGGATTCCTAAGACTGTAAATCTCTTTAGGCTGTTCCCCTGACCAGAGAGTTTGTACTGCTAAAGCAAAGGCTAGCAGTTCAAATCTACCAGCTGCTCCCTGGAGGAAGATGAGCAGTCTCCTCCTGTGTGATTTACAGCCTCGGAAAACTTGCTGGAGGGCCAGCAAGGAGTTGACAGTGAGTTGGGTTAATTGCCCTGGCCATCTTTCTCTTAGACAGCAGCTGGTGGATTCAAACTGCTAACGTTTCAGTTAGTAGCCTGACACATTACACACCACACCACTGGGGTTCTTTGAGAAGCTTAAAAAAAACCACCCAAAACATACAAAAAACAGTCCTCAGAGCAGTGGAATCAGAACCACCTGATTGCCAACCTGCTGTTGGGTTTCCAAGGCTGTAAATTGGTGATAGGGGATTGCCCACCTTTCTCCCATGGAGCAGCTGGTGGGTTTGAACTGCCAGAAAGGCCCAGCCTTTGGATTGACAGAGCATTTATCTATGGACCAGCCAACCAGAGAGCCTTGTTAGAGACACACGTTCATTCCCAGCGAGGTGGAACTAACTCACAGCTGACCCTCCATTGAGCCACCGCAGTAAAGATCGCCAGGAGGAGATTGCTCCTCTTTCTCCCACAGAGTCGCTAGCAGAGTCAGAATAGCAGAAAGACATGGCCTTTGGGTTAGTGGGGCAGCTCCAGTATTCCCTTTCACTGCTTTTACTAAGTGTCTCAAGACAGAGTTGATCGTGGGTTCCCTTTCACATGCAGGCGCTGATGCAAACACCCAGTCGGTCAGTCACATGAGCCGTTGTCTTTTTCCATACTACATACTTCCTCTTTTCACAGGGCACAGCCACTACTGTTAAACTGTGGTTTAATTAGCAATGGAATCTCCTTCCCTCTTCTTTCTCCTCTCCCTGTCTTCCCCTCTCCAATCCCATCCACCACCTCAGAGACTTTTTATGGGTCCCTTTGAAGTCTTCCCCAGTGGAGTAGTTTGAGAGTTTAGAAGGTTCTCTCCTACTTGACAATGAAAACTGCTGCTGGAAGAGTGTTTCCTGTCTCATGCTCATCTACCCAACAACAAAGGGAACCAAGGCAAAAATGATGGGGATGCTATTTTTTCAGACCTACACCCCCTCCTCCATAAAGATATAAATAAGTAAATAGAGATATATAGATATATAGTTATCCAATATGTTGCTGTTGTTGATTGCCATTGAGTCGAGGTTGACTCATAGCAACTCTGAACAAAAGACCTAATGCCTTTCCATAGCTATCATTGTTTCTCCAAGTTCATAGAGTTTCCAGAGGCATATGGTTTAGGAAGTGGATGCCACTCCTGCTTCCCAACCTGTTCTATAACTTGGATCTCCACCAAACACTGTCCACAATAGGAAACCATTCTGGTAAATACCAGAATTCTGATAATCCCCATGGCACAAGGTTCAGCATCATAGCAAACCCAGGTTACCTCACATAGCACATTGACAAAGAGTGATGTGCAAAGTGGAAGAATGTTCCTCCAGATATAACAGCACTAATCCCATTTAGTAGTGGTTAAGTGTTGACAAGTTGAATACGACTCAGAGTAAGCTTTGCACAAAAGACCTGAACTCAGGTCTATGATTAAAATAATTTCTGTACATTTATAAGAGAGTTTGTAGAGTTTCCAGAGGCACCTAGTTTAGGAAGTGGATACCACTCCTGCTTCCCAACATGAATCAATCTGGAAGCTCATCCATCCATTGTACATAGTGGGTAACCATTATGGTATTTCATACAGCTGTAGGATAGTGTTTAGCATCACAGCAACTCCAAGTTGTTCAGTACAGCATAGACAAATGACTGCTGTGTCTTTTAAAGAATATTCTCCAAAAATTAATAAATTTGGCCCAAGGGCCCTACAGTATTTTAAATCCACACCCTCAAGCAGGGATCCGCCCTTACCCTTAGTCAAAGGCTCAAGGGCCACCCACTTTTGAGGGAGGAAAAAAGAACAGTAACACACCACAAAAAGGACCCCAGAAACTTCCTTTTCCTGACCACCATCAAGATGAAACCACCATCAAGATGACCACCAGCCACCAGCCAGCTTCTAGAGTGGAGGGAGACTCCAAGTCTCCAAGCCCTCGGCCAGCCCACAGACCCATCTCCTCATCAACGATTTTAAATTATCTATCTATCTATCTATCTATCTATCTATCTATCTATCTATCTATCTATCTATCTCAATATCAAGAAAACGAAGATTCTTACCACTGGGCCAGTTGGCAGCATCATTATGGATGGTGGAAAGATTGAGATTATTAACAGTTTTAGTTAGCTTGGTTCCACAATCAACACTCTTGGTACCAGCAGCCAGGAAATCAGGAGATGAATTGCACTGGGAAAGTCAGCTGTCAGGGATCTCTCCAGAATACTGAAGAGCAGTGACATCAAGCTGGAGACTAAGGTGTGCCTGATCCGGGCCATTGTCTTCGCAGTTGCATGATATGTGTCAGAGAACTGAACAGTGACTCGGGATGATAGAGAATTGATGCCTTTGAGCTGTGGTTTCTGAAGAAGTTGTTGTTGTTGTTATATGCCGTCGAGTCACTTGTGACTCATAGCGACCCTGTGTACAAAAGCCCTAAACTCTGCTCTATCCTGTGCCAGTCGCACTGTCTCTGACACTCCCATCCCGATTAACCCAGTGACTGAATCAATCCACCTCTCAGAGGGCCTTCCTCTCCTGCGCTGTCCCTCCACCCTCCCAAGCATCATGTCCGTCTCACAGGACCGGTCTCTCCTCACAACATGTCCAAATTATGTTAGACGGAGCCTCAGAATCCTTGCCTCCAAGGAGCCACCCGGTTTAACCCTTTCCAGGAAGAGTGTTGAATATACCATGGACTGAGAACAAACAGGTTTGCCCTGGAGAGGGTGAAACCAGGCTGTACCTTCGAGGCAAAGACTCTGAAGCTTTGTCTGACATACTTTAAATGTGTTGCAAGGAGGGACCAGTCCTTGGAGAGGGACATCATGCTTGAGAGGGTGGAGAGACAGCGCAAGAGAGGAAGATCCTCGATGAGATGGATTGATTCAGTGATTGGGGTAATGAGAGTAGGTGTGTCGGAGAAAGTGAGGTTGGCACAGGATAGAGTGAGGTTTATGACTCTTGTACACAGGGTCCTTATGAGTTGCAAGTGCCTCGACTGCACATAACAACAACATATATATTTATATTTTGCAGTTACTTGCTATACATCAGATAGCTGGACAATGACTAGGGTTGCTAGAAGGAGAAATGATGCCTTTGAGCTGTCATGCTGGAGAAGAGTATTGAATATACCATGGACTGCCAGGAGACCCAACAGGTTCATCCTAGAAAGGGTGAAACCAGGCTGCTCCTTGGAGGCAAGGATTCTGAAGCTTCGTCTGACATACCTTGGACAACATTGCAAGGAGGGATCAGCCCTTAGAGAGGGATGTCATGCTTGAGAGGGTGGAGGAACAGCGCAGGAGAGGATGACCCTCGATGAGATGGATTGATTCAGTGACTGGGGTAAATGGTGATAGGTGTGCCAGAGACAGTAAGATTGACACAGGATAGAGCAGGGTTTAGGCCTGTTGTACAGAGGGTCGCTATGAGTCGCAGGCGACTCATTGGCACATAACAGCTACCATGTGTCCCATAAATGTTAGTTTCACTAATTTTTATTTTATTTTATTACTTCAAATCAATAATCAACTGGTTTGGTTTTATAAAGAGACTAATTTTATATTCCTCTTACAATGATTATGTTTCATCTTTTTCCCTTGGCATACTATATCTGGACATCTTCCACTTACTAGTTCTGCTGCGTATGCCCAACACTTCATGTACCATATTCATGGATTCTTTCTAAAATAGTTAAAGAAATGCCACTCAATTTGTTAGTTCCTCCATTTATGACATATTCTCAATGATTGCTTTGTTGACTCTCACTTTCTCTGGATTTCAGTCCATCCAACTTTCCAGAATTGTCCTACACACCCAGTTATTCTGTGTAGCTTTCCAGTTTTGTTTGGTTGGTATGTTTTAAAAGATAAAATTTCGTTTTCTCCATCTTCACTGTACCATGAGAAAGTTGACCACTTCCTACCAAAGCTCTATCTGAGGAAAGTCCCTGTTTTGTTGCTCCACGCTCCAGATTTCCCCAATTCTGCTTTTTCCTATGATCCGAAAATCCAGAAAATGTCGAGCAGTGACAAATGTTGTTGCATAATACCCTGTAATGAGTCTTTTTCTGGAATTCTTCCCCTTCCTCCTGCAGACATGCTCCCTAAACCTGGGTGTAATTGGCTTGCTCACGATTCTGGCTTACAAGTTTGTGTTCCTCCAGATACAACCTAGTGAGAGTTGAAACAATCTTACATTGATTTTTCTAAATCTTCATTCAAAAAGTCACATTGAGGAAAGTCAGGTCAAAGTTTATCTACAAAAGTATAAAGTGACTTCTTTTAAAAACATAATAACCAATTACTGCTGAGGTGACTCTGATTCGTGGCCATCCTATGCATGTTAGAGCAGAACTAGCTTCCAGAAGGTTTTCTGTGTCTAATTTTGGAAGTGCATTGCCAAGTCTGTCTTTGGATGCACCTCTGGGGAGACTCGAACCTTCAGCCTTTCAGTCAGCATGCAAACACATGAACCCTTTGTACTACTTGGAGACTCTGTGTATATAGTGGACAGAGATTGGTTGCACCAAATCCAGCCTTGATGAAACATATCTAGAAATTGCCCCCTTTCCAGCTGAACAGTACACTTTGGGGACCAGTACAGTTAAAACACAACCTTTGCTGAGCATTGTGATCATAGATTGAACTAGTCATCTCGCTTCTCCCCTCTCCCTTACTCAGTGGGGTTGATGCACCAGTCACAGGTGCACGAGAAGAAACACAGCCTTTGCTACAAAGCCAAGACCTCCTGCCCCAGCTCCCTTTCTGGAGGACAGAGCAAACAGAGAGGTGCCCTCTGCGCATGAGTGTCTGTCTCAGGGAAATGAAGCCAAGACAATGGCTGGACCCAACAGGAGCAGTGACCATTTCCCAGCTGTTACCAGTCAGACAAGTTACTGGGTCTCACGAGAACTAGAAAAAGAGGGATGGGGGAAGAGGGACATCTGTGTCCATCCTTCCTCATTTTAGAGATTGGTGTCAAAATGTAGGAAGGACAAATGGAAACTCCCTCTGAAATAACATTCTGAATCAACAGTGAATGAAAAAGTTCTCAGCAAAGTTGTCTGTGCAACCAAATAAAGCTCCCTGCTGGTACAGCAGTTGGATGCTCAGCTGCTAACCAAAAGGCTGGCAGTTTGAACTCACCTGGTGCTTGTTTTACAGGAGAAAGACGAGACAGTCTGTTTCTGTAAAGATGCTCGGAAGCCCTGGGGGGCCACTCAACTCCATACGAAAGTGTCACTGTGGGGCAGGATGGACTTGACGGCCACAAGTTTTATACTGACAAGTTAGGTCTGCGAGCATGATGTCATGCTTGGATTCAAGAGATGAGAAAGGCTCTTTTTCCAGTCAGAGAACAAGAGCCTCCTCCCCTCCCTTCATTTAGCCCAGAGGCTGTTTTATTAATTCCTACCAGTCCTATGTGCTTGTTAGCACATCAATACAGGTTAAAGGGAGACCAAGTCATCCCTACGTTCAGGGAGCCTACAGGTATCATTTCATAGGCTCATTATTATTGGGTGGGTTCCATCATTTTCTGGTAGGATTTGTGAAATGATTGATACAAGATGTAGCTATGAAATTTGTATCTTGCGTCCTGTAGCTGCCATATTCCAGAGCTGCCGGTTGTGTTCTGCCATTTGTTTGTTCACTCATTAAGCCAGTAAATATTTATGCTGTGCACACCCCAGGCCAGGCATGGTGCTGTGGGCCAAGGGAGCACTGGGGAGAAAAAACAGAAATATTCCATCCTCAGAGAACCATCCAGAAGCCCATTACCAGCTCGTCACATGAAGGGAGGTTCGAGTGCACCGAAGTTCAGGAAGATGATTCAGTTCAGCATGTAGCAACTCAGAGAACTGGGGAAAGGAACAGGGCGCACACCCTGAGGTAGGCCATCTGAGTTGAGGTGTGAGAAGCGAACTAACTGAGGAGGACAACATTAACAGATGACTCTGCCTGGGGGCAGAGGAACCTGGCAGAGTCAGTGGTTGGTTGGTCAGCCTGCAGAGTTCTTGGGAGAGAGCACAGCTGCCCCTTTGGCAGTCCTGTAACTCAGAAGACTCTTTTCTGTGACTCAGTTTCCTTCGTGTGTCTGGCCTTGTATCCTGCCTCTCAAGAAACATAACTCAGTCCTTTGGGAGGCTCTCTTAGAGTTTGGACACAATTTTTGGATCTGATAGAGTGGCAAACCAGGATGAGCGTGTGTGCATAGAATCCCTTTCTTAATTACTTCCACATAGTTGGCAAGTCCATTCTCATGACCAACCGATCTCTTAGCCGATCTCTTCACTCCCGTTCTTCATTTTCCCCTTCACCTTCCTGGAGACCCATCTGATACCTTTTCCTCCTCAGAACCTCAGTGGTCCTAAGATAACAGTCAAATAAACTATCCCAGCACGCAGCCACCTAGGCAGTTTCAGGGCCTGGAGCTCAAGTGAAGTCACAGGGCAGAGGTGACATTGTCGTGGTTTCCTGCTGCCCAGTATCATCTCAGCATTAAAAGTTAGAGATTTTGTGTAGAACACACCATCATAAGAGACACTGAATGTCTAGTCTCTAGTGAATTGCACTGCTAACCCAAGGGCCAAGTATTTCTGATGGTTCGAATCCACCGGTGGCTCTCAACGTGTCCTCCCCATCATCATCCCCTGCCACATCTTCATCCCCCTGGGAGGTTCCCACACCCAGACCCCAAACCTACTGAATCAGAATTGTTAACTTGGGGTCCAGAGATAGATGTTTTGACAAAAGCCTCGTGTACTTCTGATGCCTACTCATTGCTTTCCACGAATGCTACAGGGTGGTTCTCGATTTACCTACATATAGGGATCACCTTGGGCTCTATCTCAGACCTATTACATCTGAATCAACACAGGTGGGACAAAGAATTAGTTGGGTTTTTTTTCAAGCTCTACAGCAGATTTCAAGGTGCAGTCAAGGTTAAAGTAGTGAGCTAAAGGGCGCCCTATCTCTCCTCATACCAAAACAGATGTCCACATTCAAATCTTTGGAAGTTGTGACTGTGACCTTGTTTGGGGAAAAGGGTCTTTTCCCAAACAGATGTAATTAAGGATCTTGAGATGAGGTCTTGTTTGATTGCTGGACTGAGATTTGCACCAGATACCAATGTGGCTGTACGCAGTAGGCAAAGTAAACACTTACTTGAGTTACCTGTTGATCTGTAGTGAGCGGTTTCACTTTTCCCCCTTGACATCAAAGATTGCACTTCTAGGCCTAGCATCTGCCTCTTTCCCAGTCCCACAGCAGAATCAAAGCCTCTTCAAACATATAGTTCCTGACAGGGAGGGAGTACTCAGTCAGCAGGGTAAGCATAGGTTTACTTGTGCTTACCTACTAGTCTGTAGTGAGCAGGTTCCTGTGAACCTCATGTGAAATTGTTTATTACAGATTAGTAAAGAAATACAAATCCTTGCTTAGCTTGCTTCCTGGGAATTCACCTTTACCAGATATTTATTAGTTACATGTTCAACAATTTTGACTTTGTCAACCTGGCTTTGTGCTTCTGTAATCTAGTGTATCATTTTAATCTTCGAAATCTAACCCAGAAGTTTATTCTATATTACTTCCAATTTAGGAAATTGACCTCGCTCCAGTTCAAACTCACTCACGGCCACCCCAGTCAGAATCAACTTCTATCTGACCCTCCAGCGGGTTTTTAGAGGCTTCAGATCACACGAGAGGAGATTGGTTGCCTATATTTCTTCTTCTGAACCACTGGTGGATTTGAACTGCCAGATGGGCATTGCATTTGAGCTAACACAACTTCTTACCTCCTAGGCCACCACCGCTAGTTCTCTAGTTCAGAAGGATTACTGTTTTATTAGGAAGAGCTATTGAGCTCTTCTTAAATATGTAGAGACCCTTAAGGAAAATGATAAATACAAATTGTTCTTATTTGCTAACTTGGGATCGTTCAACTAAAGCTTCCCCCAACCAGTTTGATGCTTGTGCAGATTTTGTAAACTTTTACAGCAGTTTGAACATAAAAACCACTTGGCTTTCTGCTCGGGAGATTCGAAACACTGGGCGGCGTGCGCCATCTAGTGGCAGATTTGTGATTGTTAACTCCTGTCACTTTTGATGTCCGGAGTCTCCTATTGGGCCACACACAGAAAGGAAAGGGGAGGGAAGAAGTAAAAATGGTGATGTGGTGAGGTGGGTAGAAAGGGATTGTGAGATCAAGACCTCTGCATACAGACCAAGATCCACTATCACACTGTCAGTTGAGTTGATTCTGACTCACAGCGACACCACAGGACAGAGCACAAGTGCCTCATGGGTTCCCAAGGCCGTCATTTTGGCAAAAGCAGACTATTGTACCTATCTCCCACACAGGTATTGGACAAACATTTGAACCATTGCACTTCCAGCGCTCCTTCTGCCTGGAAGACCAGCCTAAATTACAGAAACTGCTCTTTTGGGACCTCCTCTCCATACCAAACCTATTGTTCTCTTACTTCCCAGGCTATCCTTATAGTTAGGAAACACGTGGTTGCCCACCCCACCTCCCAAATCTTGCACTTCTTCAGCCTCTGATATTAACCCTGCAAACACACACGCTTTCAGCTCAGAACACAACCTCACCTTGTACTTTACCAAGAAACTTGTGGTTTCACTCACCATTACGCATTTCCTCAAACTCCATTTCCCATCAAACTATATTTTTGGTCCCATCCTTTTTACTGACTTAGAACTAAGAGAGTCTTAGGACTAAAGAGCCCACCCTCCTTAGCTAAGGTGAGGTCACAGGCATCTGACCCTCAAGAGAGTTTTCAGAGGCAGCATATTGCATGAGAGTAGATTGTCAACCTGTCTCTCATGGAGCACCTGGTGTATTCAAACTGCCTGGTTTTGGATTGGCAGCACAACTCATTACCACTAAGCCGCTGTGGTAAGAAGCTGTACTGCAATCCCAAGGGCACAGTTAGGATCTACCAGCTGCTCTGCAGAAGGATGAGCAGTCTCCTCACATGTGCTTTACTGCCTCTGAAAACTCGCTGGAGAGTCAGATATGGGTCCGCTCCAACTCAATGGTACTCAGCAACAACAGCAACAAGGTGAGAATAGCCATTCTCATGGGTGAGATGAAAACCCTCCACTCTGTTCCTGCTTCTCCTTCCAAGAAGAGAGCTTCTTTGACAAGTGTGCCCTTAAGCTGTTCACCATCTTTTGTATGCTTACTGTTTTATATCTTTCTAGGATTTCCCCCTCCTCATCTTAACACATACATTTTTTAAAAAATTCTTTTCTCTAAGACAAACAATCAATGTAACTCATCACATCAACAAAGGAAAGAATAAGAACCACATGATCCTATCAATTGATGCAGAAAAGACCTTTGACAAAATCCAACACCCTTTCCTAAGTAAAACACTGAATAAAATAGGAATACAGGGAATTTCCTCAGCATAGTAAAAAGTACACATTGTTCTTCTCTTCCATCCTGGACGAGTAAGAGGGAGAGGATGCAGTCTGAGTGGTAACACACACACACAACCAAGAGCCAACATTGTTTTCAATGGAGAGAGATTAAAAACATTCACTTTGAGAACAGGAACTAGGCAAAAATGCCCATTATCACCTCTCCTATTCACTATTGTATCAGAAGTCTTAGCGATAGCAATAAGACAAGAAAAGGAAATAAGTATTCATATTGACAAAGGAGAGATAATATCTCTATGTGTAAAAGATATGATAGTATACTTAGAAAACCCTAAAGACTCAGCAAGAAAACTACTGGACATAGTTGACCAATTTAGCAAAGTAGCAGGACACAAGATAAACATACCAAAAAAATCAGTTGGATTTCTCTACAGTGACAAAGAGAGTACGGAAATGGAGCTAAGAAAAACAATATCCCATCACAACAGCTAACCACAAGATTAAGTATTTGGGAGTAAATCTAATGAAAAACATAAAAGATCTATTCAAAGAAAATTGCAAAACATTACTACAAGAACAAAAAGAGACCTGGATAAATGGAAAAATATACCATGCTCATGGATAAGAAGACTCAATTTTGTGAAAATGACTATTCTACCAAAGGCAATATACAAGTTAAATGTGATCAAATTCCGTTCTTCAACAAGATGGAAAAGACAATTTCCAATTTCATTTAGAATAGAAAAAAGACCCCAAATAAGCAAAGCACTCCTTAAAAAGAGAAACAAGGTAGGAGACATCTCACTCCCTGATCTCAAATCCTACAACAGAGCCATGGTAGTCAAGACAGTGTGGTACTGCTACAGTCAGACACATAGATTACTGGAATAGAATTGAGAACCTGGAAATCAGCCCATCTACCTATGGTCAACTGATTTTTGACAAGGAGATGAAATCAGTTAAGTTGGGAAACTAAAGCCTCTTTAACAAATGGTGTTGGCAAAATTGAAAAACTATCTGTAGAAAACTCGAGCAAAACCCACAAAAGTAACATACACAAAACCCAACCTAAAGTAGATCAAAGACTTAGGAATCAAACGAAGGACTATAAACTTCATCAGAGAAAAGCTTAGAAGAACTCGAGAAGCCCTAATCCACAATATTTACAGTTTTCCAAGCATCTGAAAAGCCCTACAACCAGGAGAGAATAAAATAGATGAGTGGGACATCCTAAGAATCAAATCCCTATGCATATCAAAACAATTCTCCAACAGGTATAAAGGAAATCCACAGACTGGGAAAAATATTTCTCGATATTTTTTACATGTCTCATAAGGAACTCTTATCTAAAAGTTTCTAGAATACCCTAGCACCTCAGCAAGAAAAAGGTAAACCGCAAAATGGGCACAAGATATGGATAGACACTTCACCAAAGAAGACATTCAGGTGGCAAATACATAAAATGTTCAAAATCCCTAGCTCTCAGAGAAATATAAATAAAAATAATTATGAGGTATCATCTCACACCAGTAACAATAGCAAAGCTCAGCAGAGCAGCAAACAACAAATGCTTGTGAGGTTGTGGAGAGATTTGAACCCTTATTCACTGTTGGTGGGAGTGTAAAATGGTGCAACCACTATGGAAGGCAGTATAGCACTTTCTCAAAAAGTTGGAAATAGAAATACCATTTGACCCAGCGATTCTAAGAGCTGCCACCCAAACAGATAATATGCAAACTCATGTTTATTGCTTCATTATTCCCAGTAGCAAAGAGATGGAAGCAACCTAGGTGCCCATCAACAATTGAGTGGATAGTAAAACACAATGAAATACTACACAGCACTGTAAAATAAGTAACTCATAAAATATTACACAACAGTGCCACCCAAAGGTAATAAAGGAGGTCAGAATTGCTTCCACTGTGGAAAGCTGGGCCACTTCAGTAGACAGTGTCACAGACGAGAGCCACAGATAGGCAAGGGAGTATAGAGGAAGCTCCCACTCACTTGCTTTAAGTGTGGTTCTGAAGGACACTTGGCCAAGGTGGCTCACATCAGGTCCTCCTGGCAGACAGGACTGACAGGCCCCAGCTCCCAGCTGGTAACAAAGGAGGATGCTTCAACGATTTAGATCCTCCTAGAAGAGCTGTGGGTGAGCATTAACATTACTGGTAAGTATATTCGTTTTCTCCTGGACACAGAGCCTACTAATTGGTCCTAAAAGCCTTCTGAGGTCCCAACTCTTCTCACGATCTCTTAGTTGTTGCAATGGATGGAAAACCTCATAAGCAGTTCCTTACTTCACTTCTACCTTGCATGCGGACTTCCGAGTTGTAAAACAACCCAGTGGTAGATGGAATTTGCTCCAGGACATAAGAACCATAAATGACATAACTGAGCCTCTACATCTCATTGTTCCTAACCTCTACACTATAATAGACAAAGTGCTAGTCTATAGGCCTTTTATTGTAAGAACCACCTTCCCTCTGTAACTTGATTTGTGCCACTATTAGAACCTCTACTCGGAATATTATTGCTTTTTAATTTTTTACTCAAGTACTTTTAACTTGTTAGTTTAATTTGTGTCTTCTAGGCTGCAATACTTCCATGATACATCTTCAAGGATATGAACATGTACGGCTAAGCACAATTGGTAACAGTGCATCTAAATTCCCAAATCAATTTCCATAATAGTCTATGTGTTTCCTACTGCCAAAGGGGCCCTTTAGGGTACTGAAAGAAGATCTTCACCCTGAAACCCACAGCATCTCAGCAGGAAGTAGCTAAGAGAATACGCCATCCCCTTTTCCTTATGAATCAGGGTGAAGTCTCTCTCAGGGAGGAGTGATAGGGAATGGCAAAGGACACACTAACAAAGGAGATTAATCAGAATTGGCTTCGACAAGCACTGTGGCAATTGGACAATTAAAACAGACATTCGGGGGGGGGAAGAAGAACAAACTGGGGAGGAGGGTAGAGAAAACAGTGCAACAATGAATGAATGAAAACCCAAAATCTCTGTAAATGTTCATTTAAACTAATAAAATTTAATAATAATTAAAAAACAAAATTAAAAAAGTAAAAGTAAAAAAAGTATTATACAACATGCGTGACCCTGGAGGACATTATTATTCTGAATGAAATATCTCAGTCACAGAAGGACAAATATTGCATAACTCCACTGTTCTAAAGCAATTCTGACATGGGGGATTGGGAGGAGAATAGGATAAGAGTGGATAGATGATTGGAACAGATGAAGGAAAGAACTGTTTAAAAGGAATATATGATTAGACGTTATTTGTATGACAACAGTCCAGAATAGCAAAGTAGACTTGGGGGGCGGGGAGAAGAGGAAATGATGCAAAAATGAATGAATTTTTTTTCTAAAGTGAAAAGTGGAGTGTAGGGAGGAAACTGCAATGATAAATGAATGAATGGAAATTCGACTTTTCTGTAAACTCTAGTTAAAATCACAATTTTTAAACTGGAAAAAATTTCTCTCCAGTGGTGTTTGTTGTAGACTTATTCATAATTTCTGAAAATTGGGACAAACTCAGCTTTCAGTCAATAGGAGACTCATTAAATAAAATGTAACATCAGCACAGTGTGTGTAGCCTAGCCATTTCCATAAAAAAAGATAAATCTATATAAGCCACCTCAGAAGAAAGACCTGGCTATCTGCACATGCAGAAGGAAAGAAATGTTGAAAGAATTTGTTTTTCACTCAGAGAATTGGGTTGGCTTAACTGCCTACAAACCAGGAATAAAACATATTATGGACCTCTGGTGGCTTAGTGGTAGGGAACTGCCAATCCAGAGGTGCACGGTATGAATTACCAGCTGCTTTGCAGGGTGAAATGGAAAATCACCTCCTGTGCGATTTACTGCCTCTATGAGGTTTTTGATGCAACATCAAAAGTACAAGCAACAAAAGACAAAATAGATACTTAGATTTAAAACAGAACACTTGTGTATCAAAAGATTATCAAAGAAAGTGAAGAGACAACTTACAGAATGGGAACAATATTTAGGAATCATATATAAGAAAGGTTTAATATCCCTAATATGTAAAGAATGTCTACAGTTCAACGGAAAAAAGACAACTCAATTGAAAAATGGAATAAGGATTTGAATAGACATTTCTCCAAAGAAAATGCACTTACTATGTCCAGTAAACACTTGAACATTTGCTGAAGGTCATTAGTCATTAGGAACACGCAAACCACAACCACAGAAAGACACTACCTCACACCCAGTAGGATGACTATTACCAGGAAAGAGAAACTCAACTCAGAGTTGAGAACCATTATTGGAGAGGATTTGGAGAAATTGGAATCCTCGTGCTGGTGGGAATGCAAAATGGTCCAGCTGCGGTGAAAAACAGTTAACTGGTTCCTCAAAAAGTTAAATATAGAATTACCATATGACTTAGTAATTCCACTTCAAGTGACTTGAAAGCAGGTACTCAAAGAGACACTTTTACAGGGATGTTCGTAGCTCCACTATTTGCAATAGTCAAAAGGTGAGAACAATTGAAATATTCATCAACAAATGAGTAGATAAGTAAAATGTGGTATGTGAATGCAATAGAATATTATTGTTGTTAGATATCATCAACTAAGACTCATAACAATTCCGTGGACAACAGATCTTAACCTTTTTTTGTTGTGTGCAATCCTCACTATTTCTGATACAACAACAACAACTCCATTGTAACAGTAAATATATTAATTAATCTTCCTCTCTTTATTTGACCCTTCACTTTTCACAGCATGGTATCTTTTTTCCAAAGACTGGTCCCTCCTGGCAAGGATGTGAGAGGAAAATTCATCATCCTTGCCTCTAAGGAGCACCTTGGTAGAATTAACTTCAAGATAGACTTATTTGTTGTGCTGGCAGTGCATGGAATATTCAGTACTCTTCACCAACATCAAAATGAAAGGCATTGATGAAGCAATTGGAAATACCATGGCTTGGATCGGGTGCACCTTAGTCTTTAAACTGACATCATTGCTCTTCAGGACTTTTGCGAGATCCCTGACAACAGATTTTCCCAATGCAATATGTCTCCAGATTTCCTGACTGCTAGCATCAAGGGTGTTGATTGTGGATCCAAGTAAGATTAAATCATTGACAATTTCAATTTTTTTTTCTCCTTCTATCATGTTGTTGCCTGTTGATCCAGTGTTGAGGATTTTTGTTTTCTTGATACTGAGATGTAATTCATATTGAAGGCTGTAATCTGATCACCTTCTAAAGTCAGTGCTTCACATCATCTTCATTTTCTACAAGATTGTGTCATCTACGTAAATGCAGGTTGTGAATGAGTTTTTCTCCAACACTAAGAACATGGATTATTAGTAATAAAAAGAAGTAGATTTCTGACATATATGGCAACAGGGGTGAACCTTGAAGACATTATTTTGAGTGAAATAAGTCCAACACAAAAGGATAAATATTGTCTTTAATTATAAGAAATACCTAAATTAAGCCAGTGCATAGAGACCAAAGTTGATTGGTGAAGTGACACTGTGTTTCTCTATGGAGTGATGTCAAACTTTGGAAGATGGGGAATGAGTACATAATATGGTGATAAAATTGTACATTTTAAAATTATTAGAATGCAAATGTTTTTTCTATTTTGATACAATAAGGATTTCCCTTTTCTTGGATCTACAAGCAACACCCACAGAAGCAACTGTCAAGAAATCAAGGGACATTGCCCTGGGGGGAAAAATCTGCTGCCAAGAACCTCTTGAAAGTGCTAAAGAACAAGGATGTCACTTTGAGGACTAAAGTGCACATGACCCACGCCATGGTATTTTCAATTGCTTTGTTTGCATGGGAAGTTGGACAGTGACTAAGGAAGACCAAATTGGTGTCTGAGGAAGACGAATTGGTATCTCTGTGCTGTGGTGTTGACAAAGAGTATTGCATATCCGTGGACTTCCAGAAACATGACCAAATCTGTCCTAGGGGAAGTACAGTCAGAATGCTCCTTAGAAGTGAGTTTAGTGAGAATTTGTGTTATTAAGAGGGACCAGTGCTTGGAGAAGGACATAATATTTAGGAAAGTAGCTGGTCAGTGGAAAAAGAGGAAGACCCTCAACAAAATGAATTTGCACAGTAGCTACAGCATTGAGCTCCCACAGAGGAGCCCTCACAGATAAGAGGTTGGCACGGGACCATGCAGTGTTTATTCTGTTGTCCATAACTGACTCAATGGCACCTGCCAACAAAGCCCACCAGCAACCTCTTCCCAAAACACTGCCTCCTGAGGAGTTGTCACTGAAGGAATATGGAGTATCTCTTGGCAGTAACCAAAACATTTTGCAAATAGTGATACTTACTGTACAACATGGTGAATGAAATTAAAGCCACCAAATTGAATGAAGATGGTAAATGTGTGCTGAATATGTTGTATCACCATAAAATGACATAAAAACAAACCAGAAAACACTGATTAAATATTTCATATTGTTTTGATTCTTCAGACATTTAATGAAGGGAGAAATTGAAAGAACTCAAGAGCAGAAGTGGAATGTTGAGAGTTCCACTGCTTACTCTACCACTGTTGCACTCTTGACCTTTGGCTTCAGTTCCCTCACCCATTAAGTTAGTGGTGTAGAACTTCCGGCTTTGAGGTGCTGAGATTCTTTGTGGTGTCTTAAACCATTACTGGGGACAGACTGGAAAATAAAGGAAACACAAGAAAGGGTTACAACTTAGGAAAACCTAGGTTATCAGATCATTGTTCTCTGACCTGAGGACTACCTCAGGAAGGGGATTTGCTTACTGAGCAGAACCGCAGAAGAAAAGACCTGGAGGTCTGCTTCTGTTAAGATGACAGCCAACACCTGTGGAGTACTTGTACTCTGTAACATACGGGGCTGCCATGAATTGAAATCAACTTGACAGCAGCAACAACAGGGATCTTGCCTTGTCCCCATACCTGTAAGGTGAGGCAGGTGTTGGAAAGAGGCAGTCCCATTCATCACAATGAAATGATTTGGTTTAATTGGATGATCATGTATAGGGGCACAAGTTGGCCTCTGCACAAGGCCAAGCGAGGACTGTAATTTAGCTCTTCCCCCCCTTATCTAGACTGAAGGCAATAGTCCTTGATCTTCTGCAGCAAGCATTTCAAGTTATCCTCTCTTCACCTCCCTCCTTCCAGTAAAAGCAGCTTGACTTTATTTCAGGGCAATTAGGGAGAAGCAGAGTGAGTGAGTCTCCACAGGAATTCCCATCACTGAGCAGGTCTGCCTGGAAGCCAAGAAAGATCAGCTATCCTGCCCTCTGGTCCATCCTACAGGCCTGAATCCAGGGCCATTACTTGGAAATGATGAAGGACACATTTTTTTCCTGGTTTTTTTCCCCAGGTCTCCTGCAAAGTGTCCACACTGTACTCAGAGTCAATGCAGACCTTCTTGTTGGGCAGGCCACTGTCAGTCTGAACTCCTCCCAGTTTGTTGAGGATCCGAGTGACAGCATTAGAGTAGCCCTAACGGGCATAACTGATGGCGGCAGTTTCCCCTCTGGTGGCTCTGAGGGCTCTCCAGGCTCCGTTTCCCAGTGTGTGCGTTGGGAGTAGGCCTATCCTCACTTTGAGCAAGCAAGGTTGAGCTCTGAGTCCTGATTCAGGAGTACATCAGCCTATCAGAAAAGTGCTTTTAACTAGCATGTTCATCATCCAGAAGGGCATAATTTTCTAATTGGCCTTGTACAGACCAGCACTTCTAAGGTTTTGTTTAAAGTGAGAAATAACAAGACAAATAGAACCAGTTGAGGTTGAGCATGAACATAATGGGGTGCAAATCAGGGTGAGTTGTAAGACTGAGAGGGCCAGGATGGATGAGTTAAAGGGACCTAGGAGCCAAGGAGGAAGAGAAAGTAGGAATGGAGCTGTGAATTGTGGGAAATGGTGCAGGAGGACCAAGAGAGACATAGTCCGTTCACTTGTGTCTGTGCTTACTGGAGGACAGCCTGCTTTCAGGTGCCAGGAGAAAGTGCGCCACAGCCGAGCCGACACAGGAGTCTTCCTCTCTGTAGCGCTGCATCTCAGTTTACAACTAGCCTGAAGCAACATCACATCTGACCATTGGAGAAAAGACTTCTCTCTGCCTTTTTCCATCTAAATACTCTATCCTCTGCTTTTGTCTTTTTTTTTAAATTGGCATGCTCCCTCCCCTTTAGCCTTTTCTGTCTTCAATGTTGATACCTTTTTCTATCATGACAGGTAACTGAGTCCAAGCGCCTGATGTCTCCCTCAACCTTGAGCCTTTTCCAGGGTTCCATGCTGTTTCCACATACCATCTGATGTGGAGAAACCATTTATTTGCTGCCTGGAAGTTTCTGGTGGTTATGACCTCTGTCGGGGAGAATTAGAGAGCTCTGGTGGCCTAGTGGCAAGAAGCTGCTCTGCAATCCTGAAGGCATGTGGTTTGAGGCTACCAGCTGTTCCATGGGAGAAGGATAGGCAATTTCCTTCTGTGTGATTAACTACCTCTGAAAACCCACCGGAGGGTCAGCTATGGGTTGGTTCCAACTCAATGGTACACAATAACAGCAGAGGAGAGTTGCAGCCACGGCTTGGTAAGGCCCCAAAGTAGTTCTCCAGGCCTACTCTGAACACTGTGGAGCAGATGACAGAAAGAACAATTTTAAGCATACTCTATTTTTTGCGTACTTGCTTTGTGACAGGTACCATTGTAAAAGTTTCCCTTACAAGTATGAACCTGCTATTTGAGGAAGATACTATTATTCCTATCCCCATTTGATGGACTGAAGCTCATAGAGGCTCATCTGCCCCAGTTCATTATTGGTACGTCTCTTACATGCATGTTGCCTGACAGACTTCACCTGGTGATAACAGTTAATAATAGATGTTCCTTGTTTAAAAAGAAAGTCCAAGTATCAATGACAAGGGCAAGAAGACCAAGGAAAGCCTGGCTATAGGAGAGTCCCAGCTGCGGTGGATAAACCTGGCTGCTCCCCTGTCCGTCTGGCTCTTTCCACCTGGGACTGAACGCCTGGTTTGCATGATATTCCTGGTATTGATTTCATTTTCACTTTCGTTGCATAAGGTAGTGGTTGCCTGGTAAAGTCTAGAAAGGCTTAAATCATTTGATTTGAGTAAATAATTGATCTTTATGAGTTTACGAAACTCTGGTGGCATAATCCACAGGGAATTGACCAAAGGCAGTGCCTCTCTGACAGTTTGAATCCTCCAGCTACTCTGTAGGAGAAAGATCAACATTCTCCTTTTGTGCATTATACAGCCTTGAAAAACCCACTGGAGGATCAGATATGAGTCAGTTCCAACTCAATTGCATAGCCATTCATTCTGAGTTTGCCTGCTGCAGACCCTGAATTATGTAAGATCATAGCCTATGCCTTCTCCATGCTTTATGTATTCCCAATGGATTGGCCCCATAGTGTGGCCAAGAAGGTGACTGCAGTGCAGTAAATTACTTAATATGGCCTTTGAGTTACATCTTGTGACTCTCACAAAATAATTGGCCGGTACTATGCAAATAACATGTTTATAACTCATCAAAGATACAGGCCTTCCACTGTTGTAGAATGAGGCTGACATCAGGGTGGGAGTAAGACTGAGAAAACTGGATGAAATAGGTTTACAGCATTGAAGTCTATGGGGGAGAGAATAGTTTAAAAGTATTATATTTTAGGGCTTTATGTTTATCGTAAGAGTATGGAATGAGGGTTGCAGAGTGGATTATATTTGGGGTTGGGGGTAGGGTTGGGGGATGTGCGGGGGAAATTGTGTACCAATGAGGGAGTTTTTATTTTGCTTTTTAAGGAGAGGAGCAAACGGGGGGGGGCGGGGAGAAGGGTGCAACAATGAATGAATGGAATTCCAAAATCTCTGTAGATGTTCATTGAAATGAAAAATAAATAAATAAATTTATTTAAAAAAAATATACGGGCCTTCTAAGAATGTAAATAAAGTATATGTAATACCTATAGAAGTTGTTGTTGTTGTCGTTGTTGTTGTTAGATGCCATTGAATTGAGTATGGCTCATAGTGGCCCTATAAACAATAGATCTGAACCCTGTCCTAGCCTGTGACATCCTCATACTTCCTGACACACTGGAGCTCATTGCTGCAGCAGTCACTGTGTCAATCCACCTAGTTGAAAGTCTTCCTCTCCTTCTACCCTCTACCTTTCCAAGCATGATGTCCTTCTATGGTTAGCCATAATTTGTTATAATCCATACAGTCAAATGCCTTTGCATACTCAGTGAAGCACAAATAGAATTCTGGTATTCTCTGCTTTCAGGCAGGATCCATCTACCAACAGCAGTGATATCTCTGGTACCACGGACTCTTCTAAATCCAACTTGAACTTCTGGTAGTTCCCTACATACGTACTGTTCTCCCTGGTTTTGGTTGATCTTCAGAAGTATTTTAATTGCATGTGATATTAATGATAATTGTTCTATAATTTCCATATTCTATTGGATCACCTTTCCTGGGAATGAGAACAAATATGAATCTCTTCCAGTCAGTCATCCAGGCAGCCGTCCTCCAAATTTCCTGGCATAAACTGGTGAGCACATCCAGGGCTGCACCTGTTAGTTAAAACATGTCAGTTAGTAACCATCAATTCCTGGGGCCTTGTTTTTTGCCAGTGCCACCAGTACAGCTTGAACTTCTTCCTTCATCACTGCTGGCTCTTGATCATATAGTACTTCCTGAAACATTTCAGTGTCAGCCAACTCTTTTTGGTACAGTGACTGTGTATTCCTTCCTTCTTTTAATGCTTCCTGGATTGTTTAATATTTTGCCCATAGCATCTCTCAATATTACAATTTAAGGTTTGAATTTATTTTTCAGTTTTTTAAGCTTGAAATTTGCCAAGTGAGTTCTTTCCTTTTTATTCTCCAATTCCAGCTCTCTACATATTCCATTATAATACTTTGTCTTCTCAAGCTGCCTTTTGAAATCTTCTGCTCATCTCTTTTACTTCAGGACCTTTTGTTTTTGTTTTGGCTTCTTGTAGCTCTATTGCAATTTTTAGAGTCTCTTCTGACATCCATTTTGAGTTTTTTCCTTTCTCTTGGCTTCATAATGACCTTTGTACTCTCTTCCTGGATGAAATCTTTGATGTCATCCCACAACTCATCTGCCTGTCAATCACTGATATTCAATGCCTCAAATCTACTCTTAAGATGATTTTAATATTCAGGTGGGATAGATTCAAGGTCATGTTTTGGTTTTTAAGGACCTGTTTTAATTGTCTTCATCCTCAGTTTTCACAGGAGTTATTGGTAATCTGTTCCACAGTCGGCACCTGGCCTTGTTTTGACTGCTGATTTTGAAGTGGCAGAAGAACCAGGAGAAGGGCTTCCTGGTTGACAGAGTAAGGTGACTACAGTGTAGTTGCTAAACCACAGTGAGAGAGTCAACTAAGTGCCTACGATGGCAGGCCTCCTAGTAGAATGTGGTGCCTCTGACACTCCGGATGCGAGCTGAAATTGAAAGAGAACAAGCAGGTCACAGAGAAAAAGAGGTTGTCCTGAAACGACTGTATTTTGAGTCCTTTTTAATCCTGAGCAAACTTATTATTTCCCTTGTTTGTTCTGGTGTAGTATTGAGTCAGAACTGACCCATAACATGGGAGGAGACTGCCTAGTAAACCTCATAACTGAGTACTAGCTGTGAGTTCTATGTGGTCATTGCAATGAACATAGCAGAGAAGTAGAGAGCACTGTGGGAGGGAGAGCTAATATCAAAACTGGTAAAAATCCTTTTGTGACTGAGATATTTCACTTACCATGATGTCCTCAAGGCTCCCCCATGTTGTCTAATGTTTTACCATTTCATTGTTTTTCGATGCTGTGTAGTGTTCCATTGTGTGGGTATACCATGGTTTTTCTATCCATCCATTTATTGATGGATGCTTGGATTGCTTTCATCTCTTTGCTATTGTGATTAATTCAGTAATAAACATGGGTGCATACATCTATTTGAGTTGTGGCTCTCATTTATTTATGGTATATTCCCAATAGTGGAAATGCTGGAAAGAGTAGACAGATAATGAACACTGCATTAGAACAGGTGAGGGGAAGAACTGTTTAAAAGTAATATATGATTAAGCTTTATATGTATGAGAATAATGTGGAACAGGGGATGTATTGTGGGTTGGGCTAGGGGAGGGGGAGGGAAGGAAGGAGAAAATATGCAACAATGAATAAAATAAAAAATTTTTAAAAGTTAAGGTTTCTTTATAATAAAAGGTAAAAATCAGGAAGGGGAAACAAACAAAAATCCCAATTGGTAAAGATGTTGGGGAGAAAAGATATGTCTGACCTCGACCTCACAAGAATCGCCCTTAGGCTGATACTAAAGGTGACTCCTTCCCTCCTCCTGAAGCTAGAAGATGTCAGACACCCCGTGCTGCCATTTTTTTTATACTGGTTTAAGTTGTTTAGCTGCTAACTGAAAGGTTGATGGTTTAAATCCAAGAAGAAGATGAAGCCATCTTCTGCCATAATGATTTATATCCTCCAAAACCTGATGAATGGTGGCCGTGAGTGAGAAGCAACTCCATGGTAATGGGTTTGGTTTCCTTTCTTGAAAGACTGGCAGTCCCTCTAGCCACAGGGAACCTTGCTCAACCACTACTGGAAGTAATTTTCATTTACTTTCTCTGAGCAAATGTTCCAAGGGAAGCCTGTATACTTGCTGGCAGGCAGATGAGGCCTTCTTTGAGCTATCACAAAGCCTGTGCTGTCTAGTGACATGGGGATTTTTTCCTGAGATCACTTATGAACCTTGAGTTCCCTTAAGGAGGTGTCATTAGCGGTCATTTTACAAGTGGTCACTCAAGTCTTTGACTTCTAAGAGACATTCTTTCATGTTCAGATTTTTCCAGTGTCTGTATGTGATACAACAGAGGGAGATCAAAGCCTCGGGAAAAATACATTCATACTTGTCGTTATTCTTTGTGCCATAGGGTTGGCTCCAACTCATGACAACCTTATATATACAGCAAAACAGAATCGCTGCATCATATACCATCCTCACAGTCTCTGCCGTGCTTACGTGAGTCCATTGTTGTAGTCATTGCTTCCATCCTTTATTGGCATCTTCTTTTTGGCTGGCCTTCCACTTTTCCAAGCATATCCTCCTTCTCCAGGGACTCTGTCCTCCTGATAACATGCCCAAAGTAAGTGAGATGACGTCTCACCATCCTCACTTGTAAAGAATATCCTGATTGCACTTTTTCTAACACAGAGTGGTTTGTTCTTCTGGCAGCCCATGGTATATCCTGTACTCTTCATCAGTGTCACATTCAAAAGCATCAGTTCTTATTCAGTCTTCCTTATTCATGGTCGAAGTTTCACTTGCATATGAAGCAAGTGAAAATACCACAGCTTGGGTCAGGGAGCTCTGATGGCATAGTCCGTAGGGAGAATGCTAACACTCTGTGGTGGTTTGACTTCACCAGCAGTTCCGCTCGAGAAAGATGGGAAATCTCCTCTTAGGCAATTTACATCCTTGAAAGCACAGTGGAGAGTCAGCTATGAATCCATTCTGACTCTATGGCAGTGAGAGATAGAGAGCATCAGGCACACCTTGGTCTCTAAACTGATGTCCTTGTTCTTTAGCACTTTACAGAGATCCTAGGCCCTATGAAATCTTGTATTTGATTTCTTTATGTCAACATCCATGGAGACAGCAGCTAAGAAATCCTGCATATGTGCGCACATAGAGATCTTTATGATAATGTCACCACCCATCCATCCTGTCCCACTGGGATTTTCATTCAAGGATTAAAGTGAAATATATTATACTCCATTTCAAACGCTGTCCTTTGAGCCAGGTGTTGGCAAACTTTTTCTGTAAAGGGCCAGGCAGTAAATATTTTTTATTTAATTTCTTTTTCTTTTTAAAATTTTTTATTATTAATTTTAATGAAAATTTACAGAGACTTTGAATTTCTATTCATTCATTGTTGCACAGGCAGTAAGTATTTTCAATTTTGTGGGTCAAGAAGGGAAGTTGGGGATATTGGGGAGGTATTTACATAATAAGAAAGAAAAAATAATTTAAAAAAACACCATTTCTATTGATTGAATTAAAAAGATAATAAAAATCAAGAGCACGGTGTTTTATAATACAGGTCTAATAATGAGAAAAATGAAATTGCTTTTGGGGTGATGACATTTTTATTAATTGGAGTTTAGCGTTAACATTCAATTTATTGCAGAGGTTCACCTGTAAAAATTCCTCAGTCCTGGGTCATACCACAACAGGTGACATGGTGGAGTTGGCTTGCGGCTAGTCATTTGCTGCCTCCTGCTCTAGGCTGAGCCTTCTAAGGCCCTCAGGATGAGGAGTTGAAAGTGCAACTCAGTTAACAGATAAATCCGGAAAATGACATTTCCCTGCCCATGAGAATCGTCATTCATTCACCACTCATTCAAGGAGCAGTTAGTGAGCAGACTGTTAGCATGCTTGCTGCTGACCCAAATGCTAGAGGATTGAGTCCACCCAATGGGTTAAAGTACCAGCAAGAAAAGCCTGGTGATTCTCTTCTGAAAAGTCACAGGCATTGAAAACTCTGTGGAACACAGTGTTGCTCTTATATGCAGGGAGTCTTCTCCTGAAGAGCAGCTGATAGAGTTAACTGCATACCATTGTGTTAGCAGCACAACTCCTTATCCACTAGGCCACCAGAGCTCTCTTCACATACATTGTTTGAGGTTTTAAAATTAATTTTTACTCCCATCTCCCTCCTTTGCCATGACTGTTAACCACAGTTGATTTTCTCTGTGTATAAATCTTCCCTTAGCTTTTAATAATCGTCTTTGGATGATCTTAAATGAAGTAATTTGTCATAAAGTTAGAATACAATGTCAAAGAGCAGGAGCAGGAGAAAGATGGGCATTATCCTCCCATGTAATATACCTCTGAAAAATCTGCTAGAGGGTCAGCTAAGAGTTTCTCAAGACACAGTACACAAGTAAAAGAAAAATGGCACCATTTCTCTTTCATGTACCTATACTCCCAGTCTGCACAGCTAACTGGTGTTCACATTTTGATGAGTATGGTCGCAGACATCCACCTAACCAGCACGTGCACGCGCGCACGCACACACACACACCCACACACACACGCCCACTACCATCACCACCATCACCACCATCACCACCCCCATCCCATTATATCTGTCTCGCCTGGGTTACACTTAACTCTTTATAAATAACTTCACTCTCTCCACCCAATAGCAGTTTTGAAACTTTAAGGCTCAGTCAGGCAATGATTTAGCAACAGTTAAGAAATCACGAGTTCTCTTCTTCCCATGTAAACTTCTGCAAACCACATGCCAGGTTCCGCTGATAGCGAAGCTGCTGGTTTCAGGAAGTTAGTGGCCTCTTGTTTCGGTATGCACACCTCCAGCATAGAGAGTCCCAGCGTCCCAACGCTGCAGGCTTTGCGGCAAGACGGCATTGGCAGAAAAAAACGGTAAGTCACTTCTATTCTTTTAACAAAGATTTACCATGAAACCTGACCGCTCACAAAGAAATCTGGCTTTGTGGAAGGCAAATGGTTCTAACAAAGTAGTGAGGGGAAAACAAGTATTAGTCCAAAGGTTAAATACCAAAATAGCTCAAAATGTAGCTCAAGTGGCTTGGGATGCTTCCGGATCTGTGTTCGTGAAGCTCTCTGGTGGGTATACTGATTCAGCATACTGAATCAGTTCAAATCGACCAGCTACTCCTCGAGAGAAAGATGGCCAATCTCCTCCCATAAAGATTTACAGCCTCGGGAACCCAATGGAGGGTTGCTATGAGTCTGAATCCCCTGGAAGGCAATGGATTAGTACAAGCTAGTTGTTGTTAGTTGTCCTCAAACCAACTCCAGCTCGTAGAGACCCCACATGGAACAGAATGAAACAATGCTTGGTCTTAAGCCATCCTTTTGAAGAGTATTATGTTGTGATCCATAGGATTTTCACTGAACGATTTTTGGAAATAGATGGTCAGGCCTGTTTGAAATAGCAGTGGCATGCTTCTAGCATCATAGCAACATACAAGATACCGAACAAAGTACAAAAACTGATAAGCAGATAATAGACTGATTAGAGAGGACATTTCACAAATCAAATGTAGTAGTATCCTTATTAATTTGAACAGGAAAACAAGAATGTTTCAAATAAAAAATTCAGTACAGTGCAACTTTCTGGCCCAACCAGATACAGTCTTTTTCTCCTAGAGCAGTGTGTTTGGCGGTGAAAGAGAAGTGTCTTCCCTTTGCAACTTCCAAAGAAGTATATGGACCTCTCATCTCTATGGATCTATCAGTAACACATAGGAGAAGCTGGAGCTCAATATATATAGTCAGCCTCTAAAAGATGAATATTAGTTACCTTTCTTATATTATTGTTCTTGTTGTGTGCCATTGAGTCGCCTGCAATTCATAACAACCCTATGTACAGGCCCTCTGAACCCTGCACTTAGCCAGTCTCACTGATCCTGACACACCAACCCCCATCGCCCACTGTATCAATCCATCTCATCAGGGGTCGTCTTCTCTAGCACTGTCCCTCCACCCTTCCGAGTATGATGTCCTTCTCCAAGGACCAGTCTCTCCTGACCACGTGCCCAAAGTATGTGAGACGGATAAAATATTAGGTAAATTTCTTGTTCAGTTTTCTTTTTTCCATTAAAATATTTTTAGGTGAGTGTAAGTTTACACATCCTACTAGTTCTTCATTCTTCTTTTATAGACATTCTGTTTTATAACATCACTTACAGTTGATTAATGTCTTCTTCCGGTTTTGAGTAGCAAGCTACTGTTTCTGTAACAACTATGCTATAGTGCCGAGATGTAGCAGTCTTTGTCATCAAGAACTGTCTACTAGACTAGAATGACTAGAATGGCTATGTGCATAGCCCACAGTCTGTTGGTGGTTTCTAGTGGTGAGTGGGAGGAGAGAATAGGAGAGCAATGCCTAAAGGGTGCAGAATTTCCCTTAAAGGTGATTTTAAAAGTTGTAAATGTATAGTGGCAATGATTGCACCACATGGTGAATGTCACCAATGCCACTGAGTTTCACACGTGAAAATGGTTGGAATGGCAAGTGCTTAATTGTATAGATGTCACAGCCCTCAGCTTTCTAAGCTTGAGAACTAGTTTTGCATGATATATTTTCTAGAAAATTCATTTCATCAAAATAATTTGGTTTCAAAACAGTCTCATCCCAGATGCACCTTATATCTTTCTGTGCTTCAAGCTCTTGGAGTAAATTTTGTTTAAAGTAACCATTAAATATGTATTCTTGAAGTTAATATTTTATATCAATGTAATGACCATTATATATTTCAAAGGTAAATTCATTCTGCCTCAAATTTTATCTGTTAGACTGTTCACTGAAAAGTCAATTGTTTGAATCCACCAGTGGCTACGCAGGAGATAAATGAACAAACATTTTCTAGGCTCAGAAACCCCACGGAAGGGTACTATGAGCTGGTGTTTTGGCTTGGTTTTACAAAATGACTACTGGGCCCATGTGGAATTAGGCCAGTAGGCCCAGTACTGTCTCTGGAATTGTATCTTGAATCTACTTGGTATTTTTAAACTGCTGTAATTGTCAATTATGTACAACCGGGTGGCTCCTTGGAGGCAAGGATTCTGAGGCTCCGTCTAACTTACTTTGGACATGTTGTGAAGAGAGACCGGTCCTTAGAGAGGGACATCATGCTTGGGAGGGTGGAGGGCAGGAGAGGAAAGCCCTCTATGAGGTGGATTAATTCAGTGACTGGGATAATTGGGATGGGAGTGTCAGAGACAGTGTGATTGGCACAGGACAGAGCGGAGTTTAGGGCTTTTGTACATAGGGTCGCTATGAGTCGCAGGCGACTCAACGGCACATGACAACAACAACAACAACATAATTGTCAAGATAATTGCATTAGAAGAACGCAGGAAATAGAATAAGGATAAAAATCAAACCAAACTTGGAAACGTATCCCATCTGCCTCCCTTGAGGGCAGGCAGAAGCCAAAAACAGGTCTTCCCAATTTGTTGGCATTGATAAGCAAGTACTTCAAGTGTTGTATCCACTTGTCGAGACATCTTATATTGGTATTCAGTTAATGTCTTCAGTGCAACTTGAACTTCCTCCTCCTGAAATAACTCAACATCAGTCAATTCTTTTTGGTACAGTGGTTCTGTGTTCTTCCATCTTTTCATGCTTCCTACATAGTTCAGTATTTTCTGCATAGAGTAAGATTTCTATAGAATCCTTTAGTATTTTAACTTATGGCTTGTATTTTTCCCCCTTCAGTTTTTCAGCTTGAGAAATGTTTTGATTTTTTTCTAACTGTAGACCATTTCATTTTCCCTAAGAAATCTTCTGTTCAGCTCTTTTGCATAATCATTTCTTCCATTCGTTTTATCTTCTCTACATGTAAGAGGGAAAGAAAGCTTCAAAGTCTCTTCTTTTTTAATTAATTTTAATGAAAGTTTACAGAGACTTGGGGTTTCCAATCATTCATTGTTGCACTTTCCCCCTGCCCACCCCTCCCCCCACCAATTCACTCTTCTCCTTGGAAAGTAAAAGAAAAACTCTCATTGTTATGCAGTCCCTCTTCCCAGGTCTACGCTACTGTGCAGCCTTCATTCTGGACTCCTGTCATGACAATAATACCCAATCATATATCCCTTGTGAACCGTTCACTCCCTCATCTGTTTTAATGCAGTATACATCATTCCTCCCCTCCTTCTCTATCTTCCCTCAACCCCGATGTCAGTCCTGTTTTACAACAGTGGCCCTATGCAATATTTGTCCTGTTGTGACTGAGATTTCATTCAGTATAATGTCGTCCAGGATCACCCATTTTGAATAATACTTCATGAGTTCCTTGTTTTTCAATGCTGCATAGTATTCTATTGTGTGAATATACCAGAGCTTCTCTATCCATTTGTTTGTTGATGGGCACTTGGGTTGTTTCCAGCTCTTTGCTCTTGTGAGCAAAGCCTCAGTAAACATGGGTGTGCATATTTCTGCTTGGGTGGTTCCTTTTTAACAAATGGTGCTGGCAAAATTGGAAAAATATCTGCAGAAAACCAATTCAAAGTGTACTATGGACCTAGGACTAAAACCAAGGACTAGAAACTTCATTAAAGAAAAGTTTGGAAGAACTCTAGAAGTTCTAATCGACAACATAAACAGTTTTCCAAGCATCCTGGAAAAATCTACAACCAGGAGAGGATAAAACAGATGAATGGGACCTTCTAAGAGTCAAATCCCTATGCGCATCCAGAAACTTCTCCAACAGGGTACAAAGGGAAGCCACAGACAGTGAAAAAATATTTGGTAATGACATGTCTGATAAGGGACTTATATCTAGAATTTAAAAAATACTCGAGCACCACAAGATAAAGGTAAATAACCCAATTGGGAAAATGGGCACAGAATATGAAGAGACACTTCACCAAAGAAGACATTGAGATGTCCAACAAGTACATGAAGAAATGTTCAAAATCCCTAGCTCTAAGAGAGATGCAAATTGAAACAACTATGAGATATCATTTTACCCCAATCAGAATAGCAAAATTTAACAGAACAGCAAGCAACAAATGCTGGCAAGGTTGTGAAGAGGCTGGAACCCTTATTCACTATAGGTGGGAGTGCAAAATGGTACAACCACTATGGAAGGCTGTATGGCACTTTCTCAGATAGTTGGAAATAGAAATACCATTTGACCCAGCAGTTTCACTACATCCATTTTGGTCTTTTTCCTCTTGTCTTTCTAATGACCATTTTTGTTGTTATTGTTTTTAATTTATTATTTATATCATCATCCACTTTTTTGTTTTCCATCATTCAACTTTATATATTTACATACATTGTTTCATTCATGTACTTTTGTTTTATACAATCATTTCTTGACATTGTATTTTATATAATTCTTGTGTGATATCCTTGAAGTCATTCCACAACTAGCCTGATCTTTGGTCATTAGTAGTTCAAGTAGCAAATATCTTCTGGAGATGACTTCTATATTCAGGACAGAAATACTGTGAAGTCTTACTTTTACTCTCATGGACTTGTTTCATTTTCTTCAGTTTAAGCTTTCATATCAGTAATTGATGGTCTGTTCCACACTCAGCCTCTGCCCTTGTTCTAACTAATGATACTAAATTCCCTCACCATTTCTTTCTACATATGTGGTGGTTTTGATTTCTGGGTATTCCACTGGCAAAGTCTGTGTGTAGTTGTTGTTTATGTTGCTGCAGAGGAAAGGGTATTTGTTTTTTGTTGGTTTTTTTTTTTTGGAAAGGGTATTTGTAATGAATAAGTATTTGGTCATACAAATTTCTGTCATGTCATCTCAATTTCTGTCAGCAAGGCTTTATTTTCCAACTCCTAATCCTTCTTTGTTTCCAACTTTTGCATTTCAATCATTAGTAATTATAAATGCATTTTTTTACTGAATGAATTTCATATTAGTTTTTCACATAATGGAGTACCATGCATTCTAAAAAAATGATCCAGAATTCACTACATACTGTACAACATGGACACATCAATAACCAGTTGTGCTGAGTAACATAAGTCAGTCTGTATGCTTGATCAATTTCAGACTACAAAAATTGGTAAAACTTAAATTTTTTTATCTTTAACATTAGTTGTTGGTACATAAAGGTGAACAATAATTATATTAACTGGTCTTCCTTGTATCTGCATGTATTTTATCCCTTTACTGACAGTAGTATACTCCAGGGTTGATCTTCAAGTATTCTTTTTGGCAATCAGAGTGAAGTCATTCCTCTTCAATTTATTATTTCTGGAATAGTAGTCTATAAGATCATCCTAATTAAGGAGCTCTGTTGGCTTAGAGGCTCCTTAGTGGTAAGGAGTTGCACTGCCAAACCATGGACTCCGTGCTTGCAGTCCACCAGCTTCTCCATGGGAGAAAGATGGACAATCTCTCCCATAAATATTTGCTGCTTCTGAAAACCCACTGGTTCCAACTCGACACTAGTACTTGTCAACAATGATACATTCTAAGTTTGGTGGCCTAGTGGCAAGAAGTTGCACTGCAATCTCAAAGGTACTTGGTTCAAGGCCACCAGCTGCTCCAAGGGAGAAGGATTAGTCTCCTCCCATGCAATTAACTGCCTCTGAAAACCTGCTGGAGGGTCAGCAATGCATCACTTCTGACTCTAGAGGACACAACAAACAACAAGAAGTTTGGTTTATTAGTGAATTTTTGAAGCTCTTTTTTTCTCACTTTGACTCATGCCATATCAGTAAGTGAAGGTCCCAGAGGCTTCATTCCAACCGTGCCATTAAGGTAAACTCTACTTTGAGGAGGTAGCTCTTTCTTCTCCAGTTGTGCTTTGAATGCCTTCCAGTCTGAGGAACTAATATTCTGGCACAACATTAGACAATGTTTAGTTAATACTCAAAAGGTTTTCACTGGCCAGTTGTTTTAGAAGTAATGGCCAGGTCCTTCTTAGTCTATCTTAGTCTGGAAGTTCCTCTGAAACCTGTCCACCATGAATGACCATGCTGGTATCTGAAATACTTTTTTAATATTTTTTTTCTTTTAAAAAAAGTTTATAGAAAACTTAAGTTTCCATTCATTGATTTTCCTCCCTACCTCCCCAAATTTGCTTTTCTCTTTAAAAAAATCATTCATTGTTGCACAATTTCCTCCCTC
>NW_006399865.1:5409670-5433064 GCF_000299155.1 Elephantulus edwardii
AGATTTTGAACATTTCTTCATGTGTTTGTTCACCATCTGAATGTCTTCTTTGGTGAAGTGTCTATTCATATCCTGTGCCCATTTTGCAATTGGTTGTTTACCCTTATCTTGTTGTGGCATTCAAGTATTCTATAAATTCCTTATAAGATATAAATCCCTTATCTATCATTACCAAATATTTTTGACAGCTATGTCATTACCAAATATTTTTTCCCACTCTGGCTTTCCTTTTTTATCCTGTAGGAGAAATGTTTTGATGTACATAGAGATAGGATTCTTAGAAGGTCCCATTCATCTATTTTATTTTCCTGGTTTGCAGGTTTTTCAGGATGCTTTGAAGACTGTTCATGTTGTTGATTAGAGCTTCTAGAGTTTTTCCAAGCTTTTCTCAGATGAAGTTTATCATCCTTGGTTTTACTCCTAGGTCCTAGATCCACTTTGAGTTGGTTTGTGTATGTGGTGTAAGGTGTGAATCTTGCTTGATTTTTTTCCAGATGGTTTTCCAATTTTGCCAACACCATTTGTTAGAGGTTTTTGATTTCCCGCTTAACTAAGAACATCTCCTTGTCTCAAATCAGTTGACCAAAGGTAAATAAGCTGATTTCTGAGTTTTCAATTCTATTCCATTGATCTATGTGTCTGTCACTGTACCAGTACCATGCTGTCTTGACCACCTGTGTAATAGGATTTGAAAACAAGGAGTGAAATACCTCCTATCTTGTTTCTCTTTTTTTCAGTTCTTTGCTTATTCAGGGTCTCTTTCCATTCCAGATGAAATTGGAAATTGCTTTTTCTGTCTTGTTGAAGAATGAAATTGATATTTGTATTGGGATCACATTGAACTTGTATATTGCCGTTGGTAGAATTGTCGTTTTCACAATACTGAATCTTGCTATCCTTGAGTATTGTATATTCTGGTATATTCTTCCATTTCTTCAGGTACAATGAACAATCTCAATCTCTTTGCCATCCATCCTGATGCTACCAATTGGTCCAGTGGTGAGAATCTTTGTCTTCTTGACATTGAGACTCAGTCCATACTGAAGGCTGCAGTCCTTGACCCTCTGCAGCAAGTGCATGAGGTCCTCCTCAGTTTCAGCAAGCAGGGTTGTGTCATCTGCATAACGCAGATTGTTAATAGATCTTCCACCAATCCTGATGCCACACTTCTCCTCATAGAGCCCAGCCTCTCGGATAATCTGCTCTGCATACAGGTTGAAAAGGTATGGAGATAGGACACATCCCTGGCGCACACCCTTCCCAATTTTGAACCATGCAGTGTTACCCTGCTCTGTTCTGACTACTGCCTCTTGGTCCAAGTATAGGTTTCGTATTAGCACAATTAAATGTTCTGGGATTCCCATTCTTCTCAGAGTCAGCCACAGTTTGTTATGATCCACACAGTCAAACGCCTATGCATAATCAATGAAACACAGATCGACATTCTTTTGGTATTCCCTGCTTTCAGCTAAGATCCATCTAACATCAGCTCCAATATCCCTAGTACCACGACCCCTTCTAAACCCAGCCTGGACTTCCGGCAGTTCTCTGCTGATGTGCTGTTCCAGTCATTTTTTTTTATAATCTTCAGTAGAATCTTGCTTGCATGTGAAATCAATGATATTGTTCTGTAGTTTCCACACTCTGTTGAGTCACCCTTCTTTGAAATGGGAACAAATATAGACCTCTTCCAGTCAGTTGGCCAAGTGGTTGTTCTCCAGATTTCTTGGCACAACTTGGTGAGCACATCCAGGGCAACATCTGTTATCTGAAATACTTCAATTGGTATATCATCTATTCCTGGGGCCTTATTTTTTGCTATTTCCTTCAAAGCAGCTTGAACTTCTTCCTTCATCACCATAGGCTCCTGCTCAAATGTTATTTCATTAAATTCTTCTGTATCTGCCAATTCCTTTCAATACAATGACTCAGTATATTCCTTCCATCTTCTTTTAATACCTCCTGGATCATTTAATATTCTGCCTAAAGCGTCCTTGAGTGCAGTATATGTACTCTCTATTAGATCTCCTTTTTTAAGAATGAGGACAAATATGGATTTCTTTCAGTCACTGGCCATGTAACTGTCTTCCACATTTCTTGGTATAGACTAGTGAGAACTTACAGGGCTGCATTTGTTTGTGAAACACTTCATTTGGTATTCCATCAATTCTTAAGATCTTCTTTTTGCCAGTGCATTGCAGCTTGAACTTCTTCATTGCCATTGATTGGTTCTTTTTCATATACTACCTCCTGAAATGTTTTTGTGTCAACCAAGTCTTTTTGGTACAGTGATTCTGTGCACTCCTTCCATGTTCTTTTGATGCTTCTTGCATCATTCAAGTGTTACTCATAGAATCCTTCAGTATGGCGACTCACGGCTTTATTTTGATCTTCAGTTCTTTCATCCTGAGAAATGTTGAACATATTCTTCACTTTGGGTTTTCTAACTCCAGCTTCTTGCACATTCTATTAGAATAATTTGCTTTGTCTTCTCCAGCTACCCTTTGAAATTGTCTGTTCATCTCTCCTACCTTTGCATTTCTTCCCATTGTTTTGGCCACTTTATATTCTAGTGCAACTTTCAGAGTCTCTTCTGACCTATTTTGGTCTTTCTTCCCTATGTTTGTGATGACCTTATGCTTTCTTCCTGGATCCTTAATGTCATCCCACAGGTCGTCTGGTCTTTGATCATTAGTGTTCAATGCCTCAGACCTATTTTTGTAGACCGTTTTTAAATTCAGATGTGATAGACTCAGTATTTTGGTTCTTGTGGACTTGTTTTCATTTTATTCAGCTTCAAAATGAACTTTCTTTTGAGTACTTGATGGTCTGTCTCACAACCAGTCTTGTTTCTACTGCTGATACTGAGCTTCTCTTGGAACTCTTTCCATATATGTAATCAGTCTGATTCCTGTGCAGTTCATCAGGTGTAGTGCATGTGTATAGTTTTGTTGTTTTCTTTCTAAAAAAGATATTTTAATGAATAAATAATTCATTATACAAAACTTCTCATTCAATCTCCAGCCTAATTTCTATCACCAAATCCACATTTCCGAACTGTCAGTCTTTGTTTCCAACTTTTGCATTCTAGTCACCAATTATTATTAATGTATTTTATTGCATATTCGATCAATTTCTGACTGAAAATGTTGTTATAAGTCCTCAATATCTACATCTTTGGCTTTAGTTTGTTGGTAAATTTTGAATAATTATTTCATTAGTATTTATATTACCAGGTCTTCCTTGTATACCTCTAAGTAGTATCCTGTCACTCACAGCATAGGACTTAGGGATTTATCTTGAGGTGTTCTTTTTGACTATGAATATACCACCCTTTCTCTTCAACTTGTCATTCCCAGTATAATAGATAATAAGATCATCTCAGTCGAAATTACCAATACCAGTCCATCTCAGTTCACTAATGCCTAGGATGTCTTCCACAGCTGTTAATGTGTCAGTTGACTTTGAAATGGAGAAAAAGAAAGTGCCTGGTATTATACGTTTCACCCAACGTGACAAAGCTCTTTTATAATATATTGTCCATTAAAGTTAAGAAATATTTCCAGCTTGGTAAAATATCAGTTCTGCTGACATTATGCCAAAATAGCTAAAAGTTCCACTTGGGGCAAGTATCACTTATATTTGATAATCAATAGATTTTCTTGTCACTTTAGTGTTGGGGATATCAGCCCACTTCCTCAAAAGGAAACCTGGTTGGCCTTGAAGGATAACACTTCAAAGTAGGGGAACAAGGAGGTATCATGGAAAAGAACTACTTGAGATTGTTGCCATTTTGTTAGGTGCCTCAGTAGGTCCTGCGCCATCTTCACAGTCACTTCTGTACTTAAGCCTGTCATTGCAACCACTGTGTTGAGTCCATCTTATTGAGAGTTTTTCACTGAATCTTTACCAAGCCATCACCCCATACTGGACTCTAGGAGGGCATCCTCACATATCTGACTCTCCAAATGTCCTCAGCTGAACAGCTCTTTAGTGGGAGCTCAACAGGTATGTCCTTGGTACTTATTGGAGTCCAATGTGAGACCTGAGAGTGATGTTTAAACAGGATTGTTTTCAGCGTGCTATGTGAATCCTAGAGACCTCAAAGCACAGAATTGTATATCATGTGCCCTAGGCCCAACCAAAAGATAGATTCACCACAGAAAATAGGAAAACTATTGCAAAACTGCTTCTTCAGCAGCTTGCTATTTGGCGAGGAGGGGCAGGGAGAACATTAGCAAATTTCTTTGTTTCATAATTCGTATGTTTTTCTAAAAGAAATCGTCTCTATGTTTGTTTGATGGTGCTTCCAGGCAACCTCCCATGAGAGCCCTGTGCCCTGCAGGCCCAGACTTTGCTATCAAGTTTTCTGTGCAGTAAACTCACAGGCAAATCCAGGCAGAAGGACCTTCGCTATGCTGGACATAAGTACAACTCCCAGAAGGTGATCAGTAGTATTAAGGAGGAATATGGTCCTGAGAACCCGCCACCTGAGAGCCAAAAGGTGACATTTGCTCTAGTAGAAAGCTCAGAAATCAAGAAGGAAGGAGGATTACAGGAACACAAAGCACAGGGAGTGCTGCTGCACCGTGTTGTGGCGCTCAGTGGCACCAAGTCAAAGGTACGCACACTGCTGAATAGAAAACCAGTTCCTTCTGCTAAGTTCCATCCAAATCCCAATTTAAAAGGAAGGAAAGAAAAGAAAAACTAATTGCTTGGGGAGAGGGGCTTGGAAAAGACACACTCTACACTAATAGGAAATACACTGATTGGACATTGTAATTAATCACTGGCAATTCGTGTTCTAAAACAAAATATCCATGAATAATTGCATGGAAAAACCAACATGACTTGTACACCTTCGCTTACACAAAAATAAATTTTAAGAGGAAATAAAAGAAGAAGTAGCCCTTGAAAGTCCCAAGTCTTGTGACAACACATTCTATTTTCTGATTTAACAGCTATGCAGAGGCTAATTCTGAAATCACTAGTATGTTCTTAACTTAGTAATGTAGTGCTGCTATAACAAAAATAACCCAAGTGAGTGGCTTCAACAAAAAGAAGTTTCTTTTCTCTTTTAGGTGATAAGTCCAAATTCAAAACACCAGCTCTAAGGGAAGAGGATTCTCTCTGTTGGTTCTAGGGGGCAGTTCTTGTCTCTCTTCAGCTTCTTTCTTGGTTACATAGAAAACACCTGCAGTGTATAGCATCTCTTCCTCTGTCTCTGCTCACTTAATCTCCTTCTTATATTTCAAAGGAGCTTGACCCAAGAGACCCCACATTCTGCATCACTAACATAACAAAGACAACCCATTTTCTCAAGTGGGATGATAACCACAGGTACGAGAGTTAGGATTTACAGCACATTGTTTGGGAGAATATAATTCGAACCATAACAGTCCCCAGGGAAGGACATAACCAATAGAAGAGTCTCTCTCTTTCTCTCTCTTCCTCTCTCTCTTATTTGTTTTCTTATCTGGAACCTGTGGGCAGAATGAAGTCTGGTCAGAACATTTATTTTAGCCAGATAAAATGGCACATATACCATCTATTACAAAACACATACACTATACATTAGAAAACACCTCCAACAGATGTGAGGCAACAAGAACACAGAATACTCCCACAACTTGGTAAATAAAGATGGGAATTGCCATAGATCAACTCAGACCAGGTTTTGCTGCTAAATAAATTACAAAAGAGAAGACAAAATGCAAGCAAACATTTTCCAATTTTGGAATTGAGTAGATGTGCTTGAAGGACTTGCAGAAGGTAAGACCTGCAGTAAGAAAATAAAGCATAAAGTACTTGCCTGGCCGCCAGAAAGCCTGGGTCTACTCATTACTATTTCCCTTATTTCTTGTTACTTGGCTTCTATTTATATCTTTAAGGTTACACATATTTCTCAGGTGACTGGAACCTAAAAGCCAAAAGCCCACTTGCCATCAAGTTCCCATTCATGGGGACCCTCTGTTGGGTTTCTGAGTCTCATGGGAGGAGACTGCTTATCTTTCTTCTGCCAAGCAGCTGGTGGATTTGAACATATTAACACATTTGTTATTATTTCCTATTAAATAATGAGGCATCAAGGAGCTGAGTGGAGGCTCTAATTGCAAAGGGCAGGGTGTGACAACTGATTAGTCTCCTTACAAGATGAGTGGGGTCAAGTCGGCTTTCAAATCAAGTGTGCCTCAATGTCATCTGAAAGTCTTTCCTATCCTCCAGAGTTGGGACCAAGCCGAGGAGAGTGAGGTAGTCTCTTCCAGTGCAAAAATTGAGAGGGCTTCAAAAAGCTCAAGATTCAAGATCTAAAAATACTATTTTTATATGACGTCTAACAAAAGCAAATCAGCAAACTATGAACCAAGGACCTGCTACTTGTTTTTGTAAATAAAGTTTTAGTGGGCTTAGGGCCAGAGTTAGGGTGAGGCAGTGTCACACTGAGGGAAGGGTGGAAGATGCCATTTTTGAGAACATGAATGTTTTACTCCTCATCGGATGTTGGTATTAGGGTTTGTTTTGGTGTTTTGTTGGTTTGTTTGTGTTTTTTTTTATTTAAAAATTATCTCTTTGGAGTATCATTCATCTTGATGATGGATAGGGTTTTACTGGTTGTTGGTTGGTTGGTTGGTTGGTTTTGAGGCCCCCCCACTTACATGTGTGCCAGGCACTTACCTCACTCACCTGATACTGTGCCAGTCTTCTTTCCTGGAGACAGTTTCCAGTCAGCTTCTGGGGAGCTGGGCAGGGATACTCATAAGCAGATGGTTGTCAGAGTTCTCAGAATTGGAGGAGACAGAATGGGTCTCATGATTTTCCTTAACTTTCCTGTTTTGTCTTTGGCAGTTGTCCCCCAACCCAAGACTGGTGCCCAAAGTCCTGAGCCCAGGCCTCTTGGAAAAGGGAATCTAACTTCCATGTAGACACTCACCTAGCCCCCTATCCAGCTCGGCCTGGCTTGCCATCTTTGGTGCATGATGCCTCCAGTTCCTGAGCTTTGGCAGGGTTCTGAGATTTAAATTCTCGTTCCTCTGGTTTCAGAGGAAATCTTAACTTTCCACCTTCTCTGCTCAGCCCTGCCACCTACTGTCCACCCATCTGCTTTCCAGCTTCTCTTTTTTTTTTATGAAATTTTTATTTTTATACTCGTTTACTTACAAAATTTGTATACATAGTTTTTCACACCAGATATTTCCCAGTTTTTAAAATGTAACAAAATTCTTCACAATGGACTCAATAAGTGACATCTTATAAATGGGGACAAGATTGAAGTTGTCAAGGATTTGATTTTATTTGAATACAGAAATCAAGAAATCAAATTACATAGTGCATTATCAAGTAGATCCTCGGGACTCAGGTTTCTTGTGCTGAAAAAATCCTACAATCTGAAGATGAGAATGAAAGCCTTTTCTATGGTCAGGACCCTAACTTTGGACTCTTAGCCTCTTAAACCTTCTAGCTTTGAGTGGCCTCAAGGTAAGAAGCTGCGCTCCAATCCCAAAGGCATTGGTTCCGTTACGCCACCTGCGGGTAGGCAGTCTCCTCCTGAGCTTTTAACTGCCCTTGAAAAGCCACTGGAGCATCAGCTATGATGGACTCAATAGTACAACAACTAACCCTCCTAAACTGTTAGAAAATAAACTTGTGTTAAATTTTTAAAAAACTTTAAATAGTTACTGTGTAGGATCTCTGCTATATACAACAACAACAAACCACAAAAATCCTCCTTATTGCCATTGATTCAGAACCGACTCATAGCTAACCCTCACAGTAGGTCTTCTCCTAGTTGGTCCACAAGCCTTGTTTGCTGTGACCTACTCCTGTGGGTCTTTGACTTTGTAGAATTCTACTCATTTACTCATCTAGAATCTGATTTGACATAGTGACTGATAATGGGGTTAGGTGTGTCGGCCATGGTGAGGTTGGCTCAAGATTCAGAGCCGTTGTTCATAGGGTCACTATGAGTCTAACTGACCCAGTGACACATAGCAACAACAACTCCTTTACTAAAGAGCTTTTGTGGCCTAGTAATGAGAAGTTGCGCTGATCCCAAAGGCACGTGGTTTGAATCTACCAGCTTCTCCGCGAGAGAAAGACGGGCAATCTTCTCCTGTGCAATTTTACTGCATCTGGAAACCTGAGGGAAGGTCAGTTATGGGTCAGTTCTGACTCAAAGGCACACAGTGGTTTAGTGGTAAGGTGTTACCAACCCAAAGACAGGTGGTTTAAATCCACCAGCTATAACACGAGGGAGCAGGGGAGGAGATGGTCAGAGGTTTACAGCCTCCGAATGTGTGTTGCAAGGTCCGCTATGAGTTGGTTCCGACTAGATGCTACACAACACTCATTTACTATCACGTCCATGATCCTTTAAGACAGAGCCAGGTTTAACCAACAGAAAAACCATTCTATCATGATGTTGTTCTGTACCTTCAAGTCTGAACAGACTCATTGTTTTAAATCATATGGGAAGAGATGGGTCATCTTTCGCTGGAGGTGCAGCTGGTGGATTCTAACCTCGAGCCTTGTTCTGTCATGGATTCTTTCTTTTATTTGCAGAGTTATAGTTTCTTTCCCTCTCTGCTCCCTCCTTCCTTTTCTCCCCTTACCTTACCCCAATCTCTCTCTCTTTCCCTACTTCCTCCTTCTCTTCCCCTTTCTTCCTCTTATTTTTTATCTTCTCCCCTCTTCTTCTGTCTTCATCCCTCCTTTCTTCTTCCTTCCATCTATTACTCCCTCCTTTTCTCTTCCCCTTTCCTCCCTCTCTTTTCCTTTCTCCTTCCTTCCCTTGCCCCTCCTTCCCTTCCTACTCCATTCCTCCCATCATTCCTTCCACCTCTCCATTACTATTAACTCCTTTTTTCAAGATAGGATTTTGAGGAAAGAAAGAAAGAAGAAATAGAGGCAGGAAAACATGGCAACTAGAAAATAAACACACATTAAGTTGTGTTGCCAGTTGGTTTTATAAGCACAGCCTAAAGATTACAGAGAATGCCCCCTCCCACACAATACAGTAGAAAGAAGATGGTGGTGGTGCCTAGGTGTCCTCACCAAGGTGAGAAGATAGTGATGGCAGGAGTTGGAGGTCAGGCGTTCCGGAAGTAAGGCCTCAGTTTTCATTGTCCCATGGAGACATGTGGGGAGTACAGGCTCCAAACAGATTTGAACAGGAGAATGGCAGTTTGGCCCAGGTAAAAGTAGATAAAATGCCTGGCTTTGTGGGTGACAAAACTACCGAAATTGCTCCCCACTACGCAATGCCAGATCGGGCCATACTTCCGGTCAAACTCCTTCTTGATGTGGGCTGCGATGTCTTTCTCTAGGCTGTATGTCTCCTGCGCCTCACAGGCACACTGCAAGGCGTCACGCTGCATCTCCTCCAACATATCCACGCTCTTGATGGTGGCCCTGCGGTAAGACATGGTTCCTGGTGGATTGAGCGGACAGGAACCTGGAGGGATGAGCTGACAGTGGCTGCGGCAGCGGCGGATGGAGGCCTGGGGGCAGCTGAACCCCCATCGTTGTTCACAGCCACATCAGATGCTGCCCATTGATGACAGCACAACGAGGGCACCATTTCCTTGGCGAGCTGTCACCGCAGGCACACTGTCCAGGGTTCTGACTTCTGTCCTGTGACGTAAACCGGAAGTGTAGGTGGGGCCAAAAGCTCCCCCCAACACTGCTTGCTGGGTTCCTGAACATACATTCTTCATTAACTGCCACATTCATTCATTCCCACTCTTCCTGCCCATGTAATTTCTAATTTGCCCACTAATGTGCTCACTTCATGGACTTAGAGAGTCAAGCTCTTCCTTACAAATCCCCTCAAGAATATTGAGGCCATTCCTTTGCCTCAAAATGTACTTTTAATTTGCTTCAGCTGTTCTGAGACCATTTTCACAGGAAAGGACCAAAGTGACTTTTTTTTAAAGTTTTTATTAGTTTTAGAAAATGTGTACTTTATTTGGTATTAATAGGTTTGAACATATTCTTTTTTTTAATTTCCATTTATTGTTAAACATTTTCCTCTCTTTCTTCCCGACAGTTTGCTTTTTTCTTTGGAAAAAAAGTTCTTTCATTATTATACAGTGCCCCCTCCCCTGGACGACATTACTGTGCATCTCTTATTCTGAACTCTTGTTGTGCCAGTAATACCTATTCATATGTTCCTTTTATACAATTCTCTACCTCATCTGTTTCAATACCATGTACATTACTTATCCCCTCTTTAAGTTTCCTCGCAACCAATCCTGTTCTATAATAGTGGTATTATACAGTATTTGTCTTTTTGTGACTGAGATCTTTCACTCAACATAATGTCCTCCATGGTCACCCATTTTTGTATGTATAATATTTCATTAGTTCTTTGTTTTTCAGTGCTGCATAGTATTCCATTCTGTTATATATACCACAGCTTCTCTATCCATTTGTTGATGGGCATTTGGGCTGTTTTCAACTCTTTACTATTGTGAACAAAGCTGCAGTAAACATGAGTGTGCATATATCTGTTTGGGTGGCAGTTATGGTTTCTTCAAGGAATATTCCCAGTAGAAGAATTGCTGGGTCAAATGATATTTCTATTTCCAATTTTTTGAGAACGTGCCACACTGCCTTCCATAGTTGTTGTACCATTTTACACTCCCATCAGCAGTGAATAAGGGTTCCACTTTCTCCACAACCTCACCACCATTTGTTGCTTGCTCCTCTGTTAAATTTTAATACTCTTACTGGGATGTGATGATATCTCATAGTTGTTTTGATTTGCATCTCTCTTAGAGCTAGGAATTTTGACCATTTCTTCATGTGTTTGTTCACCATCTGAATGTCTTCTTTGGTGAAGTATCTGTTCATATCCTGTGCCCATTTTGCAATTGGGTTATTTACCTTTATCCTGTTGTGGCATTCGAGTATTCTATAAATTCTAGATATAATTCCCTTATCAGACATATCATTACCAAATCTTTTTTTCCTAGTCTATGGCCCCTTTTTACCCTGCTGGAAAAGTTTTTGGATGTGCATAGGGATTTGATTCTTGGACGGTCCCATTCAACTATTTTATCCTTTCCTGGCTGTAAGTTTTTCCAAATGCTTGAAAGACTATTCAAGTTGTGGATTAGTGCTTCTAGGGTTCTTCCAGTCTTTCCTCTAAAGAAGTTTATAGTCCTTGGTTTTAGTCCTAGGTCCTTGATCCACTTTGAGTTGGGTTTGTGTATGGTGTGAGGTGTGGGTCTTATTTGAGTTTTCTGCAGATGGTTTTCCAATTTGGCCAACACCATTTGTTAAAAAGGCTGTAGTTTCTCCATTTAATTGATTTCATCTCCTTGTCGAAAATCAGTTGACCATAGGTAGATAGGCTGATTTCTGGGTTCTCAATTCTATTCCATTGATCTATGTGTCTGTCATTGTACCAGTACCATGCTGTCTTGAGCCCCACAGCAGTGTAGTAGGATATGAAATCAGGGGGTGAGATGCCTCCTACCTTTTTTTCTATTTTTAAGGAGTGCTTTGCTTATTCAAGGTTTCTTTCCATTCCAAATGAAATTGGAGATTGCCATTTCCATCTCGTTGAAGAATGGAATTGGTATTTGTATTGGGAATGCATTAGCATGAAGATAGGAGAAGTGGTAGTAGGCATCCTTGCCTAGTTCCTGTTCTTAAAGGGAATGACTTTAATCTTTCTCCATTGAGAACACTGTTGGCTTTCAGATTTGCATATATACTTTTTACTATGTTGAGGAAATTCCCTTCTATTCCTATTTTGTTGAGTGTTTTAATCAGGAAAACATGTTATATTTTGTCAAAGGTTTTTCTGCATCAGTTGACAGGATCATGTGGTTCTTGTTTTTTGCTTTGTTAATGTGATGACTTACACTGATTGTTTTTCTTATGTTGAACCATTCTTGCATACCTGTTATGAATCCCACCTAGTCATGGTGAATTATTTTTTTGATGTATCATTGGATTCTATTGGCCAGGATTTTATTCAGCATTTTTGCATCTATGTTCATGAGAGATATTGGCCTATAGTTTTCTATTTTGGTGGTGTCTTTACCTGGTTGTGGTATCAGGGATATGGTTGCTTCATAGAATGAGTCTGGAAGAATTCCATCCTTTTCTATTTTCTGAAATAGTTTATGTAGAATTGGTGACAGTTCTTCTCTGAATGTTTGATAAAATTAACTTTTCAAACCATCTGGTCCAGGGCTTTTATGGGGGCTGGAAGTTGTTTTATTGCCTTTTCAATTTCTTCTTTTGTAATGGGTCTGTTCAGGTGTTCAATACCGATTTGTGTCAGTTTAGGTAAGGTATGACTTTCTAGGTTTTTGTCCATTTCCTCTAGGTTTTTATATTTGTTTGAGTATAGTTTTTAATAAGATTTCATTGCTAACCTTTTAGTTGGTTTCATTCTGACATTATGTGTTTCATCCCTTATTTGGTTTATTTGTGTCTATCCCGTCTTTTCTTTTGTTAGTTTTGCTAGTGGTTTATCCATTTTTATTGATATTTTCGAAGAACCAACTCCTAATTTTGTTAATGGTTTCAGTTGTTTTTCTGTTTTTATTTCTTTCTGCATGAATTTTTATAATTTCATGGTTTTTTTGAAGGGTGTCAGCATTTCTTGCTGTTCTCCAATTTGTTGGGGATTTTGGGTTAGAGAGTCAGTGGTCATTTTCCCCCTGTCTTTTCCTGTGTCTGCTTACTGATATAAATTGACCTCTAATTACTGCTTTGGCTGTTTTCCAGAGGGTGTTGTGGGTTTTTTGTAAGTAATGTTTTCATCCTCATTTGTTTCAAGAAGCTTTTTAATGTCATTTTTTATTTCTTCTACTACCCACTCATGTTCAAGCAAGGTGTTGTTCAGCTTCCAAATGTATGTTTTTTTTTTCTCTCCTCTATCCTCTTGTGATTAATTTCTAATTTTGTAGAATTGTGCTCTGAGAAGATGCTTTATATTATTTCTGTGCTTTTGAATTTATTGATGCTTGCCTTGTGTCCTAAAATGTGAACTATTCTGGAGAATGTTCCTATACATTGGAGAAGAGGTATATTGTGCTTTTTGGGAGGTGTATTAGCCTATAAATATCTATGGTATCAACTTGGTTTATGTTGTGGTTTAATTCTTCAGCATCTTTTTTTATTTCTTTCTGGAAGTTCTATCTTTTCTTGAGAGTGGTATATTGAAGTCTCCAACTATTATAGTAGTATTTTATATTTCCTTTTTCAATGTTGTTAATGTTTGTTTTATATATATTGCAAGTCTTTCATTTGATGCATATTATTAATATGTCCTCTTGTTCTATAGACCCTTTAAGCATTATGTAGTGACCTTCCTTGTCCTTTATGATGGTTTTTGCATTGAAATCTATTTTATCAGAGATTTCTCTCACTACTCATACTTTTTTCTGGTTGCCATTTGATTGGTATATTTTTTCCCACTCTTTTATTTTTAGTCTTTTATTAATCTTCATTTTTCAGGTGTGTCCCTTATAGGCAGCATATTGATGGATTTTGGGGTTTTATCCAATCTGCTACTTTCTTTCTCTTCAGGGGTGCATTCAAATTCAGTGTGATTATTGAGAAGCAAGGTTTTGTTGCTATCATTTTGTTGAGTTCTTTTTGGTGGTGTTGCTAGTTACTTTGGTCCATTCTGTTTTCTGTGGCACCTCTGTAAGAAGGATACCTCTCAGTGTTTCCTGGGATGCTGGTCTTGTTTTTGCAAACTCCCTTGGGTTCTGTTTTTCTGGGAATATCTTGGTCTCTCCTTCATATTTGATGGACATTTTTACATATTTTAATATTCTTGGTTGACAGTTGCATTCTTTGAGTGTTTGATATGTGTCATTCCATTGTCTTTTTGCTCACATGGTTTCTGCTGAGAAATTGGCACATAATCTTATTTGCCCTCCCTTATAGGTTATTCTTTGTTTCTCCCTCACTGCTTTCAGAATTCTCTCCTTATCTTTGGTTCTGGCAAATATGACTATGAGATGCCTTGGTGTTTTTCTTTTGAGGTCTATTCTATATGGTGTTCTCTCAGCTTCTTGACTATATAGCCTCTCATTCATCATTATGCCTGGGAAATTTTCTTCTAGTAATTTTTCCACAACTTTTTCTATTCCTTTACTTGCTTCTTCCTGTCCTGAAATTCTGATGATGCACATGTCATTTTTCTTGATGGTGTCCCACTTTGTTCTTGGTTTTTCTCCTTTTTCCTTCCTTTTTGAGTCTGCTTTTTATTCTAGCAGATCCGTGGTGACAGTTCAATCTTCTGTCTAATTGGTTCTGTGTTCCATCTCTTCAACTCTGCTCATGTGTCACTCCATCATGTTGACAGCATCTGAAACAGGGGTTCTCATATTTTGGATTGTGGTTTCTTATTTTTCTAGAACCTCTAATGCCTCATTTGTTTTAACAGCATTGTTTTGGATTTTTTTTAAGCTCCTCTTGGTTTTGCTTGTGGTATCCTGTAATTCTTCACTTTTGTCTTTCACTCATTAAAAATATTCAATAATTTTTTTTAATTCTATGTCAGAAAGTTTCATCACACTTTCTGGCTTCAGGAAATCCATTGATACTGTGTCATTTTTGGGGGGATGACATCTTGCTTTGGGCTTGTGTAGGGGATAAGGTATTCTGCTTCCTATGTGACATTGCTGGGGTAGAGTTTTTCATGTCTGAGGCGATAGCAAGTTCTTGATCTGAAGTTACCACTCCAGAAGATGGTGAGGCAGCTTTCCTGCTTGGGTTTCTCTCAATTTGATAAAGAAAAGGCCTGTGGAAGCAGCCTCCTCTGTCAGACAACTGCTGCATCTAGGGTAGTTCAAGGTGCTTTGTGCTAAAGGCAGTTGATGGACTGGACTTGAGGAGATGCAAGGCAGAGCACAGAGACCTGACTGGGAAACCAGGAAGCTGAGCTCCAGCTGTCTCACTCCCTTCTGATTAAGCTTAAAGGGTCCCCAGTGATCCAGCCAAATAGCAATGACCCCCTCACAAAGTACCTCACTCAAGTTCCAGCATTACTCCCAGTATATGTCTGGAGCAGCATTGGGACCCGAGTTCCAGGCATGGGCTGACAATGACGAGACTGGAGTTCTGGGCTCACACTCATTCAGATTCCAGCTTTCCTGCTTGCCCTGGCATGTCGCTCCCCAGCCCATGTGTGTGGTGTCAGCTAGCAGCTCCCTAGCACATGCCTGGTGTCAGCAAGCCACCCGCCACCGCCCCCCTACCCCCGGCATGTGTAGACAGTTGCTTTTGACTTCTCTCACTCAAACTCCAGGTGCCCATCTCATCAAGGCTGCCATTCCATCAGGGCTGCCATTCCATCAGGCCCAAAGTGACTTTCAAAGGTTCTCCTGGTCTTTAATCATATTCGCCTCTCCCTATTCCACTTATTAGATTTTGAGGACCTTGATTTCAGACCCACAGAATTACCCTTGACTTCTAGACTGACCCAAGTAACTACCTAAAAGATGTCTCCCCTTGTCATCCAAGGAGAGCTAGGATATGGCTTCATCCTACCATATGTTCCTCATGGGCCCTTTCAAAAATGAATTTTTATTGAATGTTAAAAGCTGCAATAGGAAAAACTACCTCTTCGAGGTGATCAAAGTCCACATCCACCCTATGAGTCTCATTTTCATTCATCCTTGCTACCCTCTGAGCTTTTTCCCTTTTGATATTTTGTAATTAATCTAAAGAGTGAGTTCCTCTCTAGTGTTATTGTTTACCTTATAAGCATGTCTTTTGTTTGAAAGTTGAACTATAGGGATTATTTTAGTTCTAGGTTCAAAGGTTTACATTGAGTTTTGTTCTAGCCTCAAAGGGTTACTAAGGGCCATGTCTTAGGGGTTCCACCAGTCCCTATTAAAGCAGGAAGCATAGTCACTTTTGTTATTTGGAGTTTTGATCCACAGAGCTTTTCCCCACTCTGCCTAGAATCCTGTACTGCAGTCCCTTTTAGGGCTGTCAGCAGCACTAGCTGAAAACCAACCAGTTCTTCCTTTGGGTCTCAGAGTAGTTATTACAGAGTAATGGAAAATAATATCATCTAACTCTTAATGGGAATTTTAGAGGTGTCCTATTAAATAGTGTTTATTTCATCATTGTTGAGAAAATATCTATTTGAGAACTCTGGTGGCCTAGTGGAAAGAAACTGTTCTGAAATTCCAAAGGCATGTGGTTCAAATCCACCAGTTGCTCCCATGGATTAGGATGGGCATTCTCCTCTTGTGCAATTAAGTGACTCTGAAAACCCACTCAAGGGTCAGCTATGGATCAGTTCCAAGTTGGATGGTATACAACAACCCAAATTCCTATGTGTTTTGGTCAAGAATAGTATTTCATCACAAAAGTGACCAAACTTGCTAATCTAATATAGACTGGTGAAGCCCTAGAAACTATAGCCTTTAGTAACTATTTGAACTCAAAGTTAATCTTACACGGGTAGTTCACTTTCAGTCAGATAATGGATATGAGCTAATCAGTAACACCAGAGAGGTACTCACCTCTTGGACTTATATTATCAAAACGGTAGCATTTGCCTAGGGAGCAGTCTCACAGAAGAGAGAGGGATCTTCAAGACGGATGATGAAATGAGCAACCCAGGGTAGAAGTGGAAAGAGTACTGTAATAACATGGGAAATGTAATTAATGCCCAAACCCAAAATCCGTATTTTGAATAGAAATTCATTTGCTCTGTAAACTTTAACTCAAAGTACAATTTTTTTAAAAAAATGAATGATATTTTGTTTTCTCAAATAATCTCTTTAGCATCTATGGTGATAATAGTGTGATTTCTTCTTTTTGATCTGCCAAGCTTGCCAAATATATTAATTACATGTATAGATATATTCAGTTGTCCATGATTTCTTTTTCCCTTAACACACACACATGCACACGCACGCACGCACACACACACACACACACACACACACACACACACTTCCTGGTCATATTCTATTATTAATGTGCTCCTGAATATTAATGTAGCTATTTTTATGATTGTATTAATACATTTGTGGCTTTTTTTCTATACTATTTCTTTTGTGGTTTTAATTGGTTTTGGTGAAACATTTTTCTAAGTGGTATAGCACTGGTCTGTCCATTTGCTGTACAGAGATAATTCGTAGTTGCTATGATGCTGAACACTGTGACACTGATGCGTCAGGTGCAATAATGGTTACACATGGTGGACAGTGGTGGAACTCCCCAATTAAAACAAGCTTGGAAGCAGGAGTGGCATCCACGCCCAAAATAGCTTGCCTCCAGAAACCAAATGAACTTGGAGAAATGATGAAAGTTATACAAGTGTTCTGATCTTTCATTCATAGCGTCACTATGAGTTGTCTACGATTTGATGGCACTTAACAACACTACCATCTCTTTTGTAGAAATTGTAGCCTATTTCATTAAAAAGAATAAAATTTCGGCAGATGCTCTGCTGGAGAAGGAGGGGCAGTCTCTTCCTGTGCCAGTCGGATCTGATTTGACAGTACACAATAACAAAAAAAAATAAATAAAATTTCTCACTTTTTTCCTATGACGTAGCTTTTTAGACAGGCTGGGAGTTCAATTGATAAAATTGATTTGGGCCTGAGACTTGTAGAGTACTTCTTTGACAGCTGTATTTGTTCTCTGATAATTCTCTATAAATTTACTATCTTTCCTAGGATCCATTTTTGTTGACCTAGAAAATTGTTTATCTCACCCAGTTTCCTAAATTTATTTTTATAAAATGGGACAAACTGGTCTAATGTATGTGTGTGTGTTTAAAAAAATGTTTATGTTATACAAACTTTACAAAATGCGTATACATTGTTTTTCACACCAGATCTTTCCCATTTCCTTTACCCATCCCTCCCTTTACACATCAAATTGTGTAACTCTATGATTAGCAACTCCCCATCCTCACCCTTCTGCCCCTACCCTCCCTCCCCTTGGATTATCATATCCATTTTACTAGTTAGCTTTCTATTTCTACAATAATGGTCTTATGTAATAAGTGTCCTTATGGGACTGAGTTAGTTCATGTAGCATAATGCTAAGTCCCTCCCAAGATAAATAGAATTTTCTAAATCTTTGCTTCTGCATGCTGCGTCCATTGTGTGAATGTACCATAATTTCTCAACTCATTCAATTGTGGTTAGACATTTGGGCTGTTTCCATGACTTTGCGATGGTAATTAATGATCTTCATTTATAGCTTATGTTAATTTTCTCAGGTTATATTCCAGGCAGTGGAATAGCTAGGTCATGTGGAATTTCTATGTTTAGTTTTCTGAGGAAATGCCAAAATACCCTTCAGAGTGGTTGTACCGTTTTACAATCCCAGCAACAAAGTATAAGAGTTTCTATCTCTCCACATCCTCTCCAACACTTATTACTTGCTGTCCTATTAAATTTTGCCACTGCTTATGGGGTGAGATGGTATCTCATTGTGATTTTTATTTGTATCTCTCTTATTGCCAGTGATTTGGAGCATTTCTTCATGTGTCTGTTGGCCATCTGAATATCTTCCTGTGTGAAAAGTCGTTCCATGTCTTTTGTCCATTTTGTAATTCTGTTATCAGTCTTTTTCTTGTGGAGGCTCTGTAAGATTTTGTAAACTTTTGTTATGAGACCCTTGTCTGAGATGGTATTTCCAAATGTTTTTTTCCAGTCAGTAGGTTTTCTTTTCACTTGGTTGGAAAATGTTTTTGGTGCACACAGGGACTTAATCTTTAGAAGGTCCCATTGATCATTTTTGTCATCTCCTGGTGTGTATTTCTGGCTGTATTTGTCAGCCTTTTTATATCATGAGTTAGGCCTTCTAAGCTGAGTCCTACTTTATCTCTTATGATCTTTAAGGTTTTGAGCTTTACCCCTAGGTCTCTGATCCACCTTGACTTGATTTTTGTGTATGAGAGGTGTGCATCCTGCTTCAGCTTTCTGCAGGTAGTAGTCCAGTTTTGCCAGCACCATTTGGTGAAGAGGTTGTCATTTCCTCATTTGATAGGTTTTGTTTCCTTGTTGAATATCAGTTGACTCTAAATAACTCGGTCTCTTTCTGGGTTCTCAATTCCATTCCATTGGTCTGTGTGCCTGTCATTGTATCAGTACCATGCTGTTTTGGTTATTACAGCTGTGTAGTAGGGTTTGAGATCAGGGACTGCTATACATCACACTTCATTCTTGTTTTTCAGAAGTGCTTTGCTTATTTGAGGCCTTTTTCCTCTCCAAATAAACTTAACAGTTGCTTATTTGAGGCCTTTTTCCTCTCCAAATAAACTTAACAGTTGCCTTTACTGTCTCTTTGAAAAATGAGTTTGATATCTGTATTGAGATTGCATTAAAAATATAGAGTGTTTTAAGTAAGATTGTAATTTTTTACTATATTGAATCTTCTATCCATGAACAGGGATCATTTTTCCAATTTTTCTGTGTCTTTCATTTTGTCTCACAAAAGTGTTTTGTGGCTTTCTTTGTAAAGATTTTTTGTGTTTCTAGTGAGGTTTATTCTTTTTGTTGTTGTTATGTGCCATCGAGTCGCTTTTCACTCATAGCAACCCTATGTACAACAGCCCTAAACCCTGCTCTATCTTGTGCCAGTCACACTGCCTCTCACACATCCATCCCGATTACTCCAGTCACTGAATCAGTCCACCTCATAAAGGGTCTTCCCCTCTTGCGCCGTCCCTCCACCTTCCCAAGCATTATGTCCCTCTCCAATGGCCCTCCTTACAACATGTCCAAAGTATGTCGGACGAAGCTCCAGAATCCTTGCCTCCAAGGAGCAGCCTGGTTTAACCCTCTCCAGGATGAATCTTTTTGTTTTCTTGGCAGTCCCTGGTACATTCAGTACTCTTCTCTAGCACCACAGCTCAAAGGCATCAATTCTCCTTCTAGCCTCCCTAGTCATTGTCCAACTCTCTGATGCATAACGAGTGATAGCAAAGACTATGGCCTGTATCAGACGTACCTTAGTCTCCAGAGAGACACCAATGCTCTTCAGAACCTTGGAAAGGTCTCTTAACAGCAGGCTTTCCCATGGCAATACGTCTTTTAGTTGCCTGGCTACTGGTGCCAAGAGTGTTGACTGTGGAGCCAAGCAAACTAAAGCTGTGAACGATCTCAATCTCTTCACCATCCATCCTGATGTTGCCAATTGGTCCAGTGGTCAGAATCTTTGTCTTCTTGACGTTGAGCCTAAATCCATATTGGAGGCTGCAGTCCTTGACCCTCTGCAGCAAGTGCTTCAGATCCTCCTCAGTTTCAGCAAGCAGGGTAGTGTCATCTGCATAACACAGATTGTTGATAGATCTTCCTCCACTCCTGACCCCACACTTCTCCTCATAGAGCCCAGCCTCCCGGATCATCTGTTCTGCATACAGGTTGCAAAGGTATGGAGACAGGACACATCCCTGGCGTATGCTCTTCCCAATTTTGAACCATGTAGTATTTCCTTGCTCTGTTCTGACGACTGCCTTAGTCCAAGTATAGGTTTCACATTAGCACAATCAAGTGTTCTGGGATACCCATTCTTCTCAGAATCAGCCACAGTTTGTTATGATCCACACAGTCAAACAACTTTGCATGGTCAATGAAACACAGATATACATTCCTCTGGTAATTCCTGCTTTCAGCTAAGATCCATGTAACATTAGCTACAATATCCCTACAATAACCTCTTCTAAACCCAGCCTGGACTTCCAGCAGTTCTCTGCTGATGTGCTGTTCCAGTCGTTTTTTTATAATCTTCAGTAGAATCTTGCTTGCATGTAAAATCAATGATATTGTTCTATAATTTCCACACTCTGTTGGGTCACCCTTCTTTGGGATGGGAACAAATATAGATAGATCTCTTCCAGTCAAAGGTTTATTCCTAAGTATCTCAATTTGTGGTTGGCTTTTGTAAATGGTATTGCTTTCTTAGTTTCATTATCTGTGTTTCCTTGTTATTGTAAAGGAATCCCACTGACTTTTGTATATTGATTTTATATTCTGCCACTCTACTAAATTGGTTTTTTGTTGAGTCTTTGGGGTTTTGTACACATTATCATGTCATCTGCACATAGCGACAGTTTCACCATCATCTTTCCAATCTGAATGCCCTTTTTTCCTTTCTCTTGTCATATTGCCCTAGCAAATACTTTCAGTGACAGTGGACATCTTTGTCTGGTGTCTGTTCTCAAGGAGAATGCTTATATAGACTTTCTCCATTGAGAATGATATTGGCTCGTAGTTTTGCATATATACTTTTCATTATGTTGGGGAAATTCCCTTCTGTTGCTATTTTGTTGAGTATTTTATCAGAAAGGCAAGTTGGATTTTGTCCGAGGCCTTTTCTCCATCAATTGTTAGGATCAAGTGGTTCTTATTATTTACTTTTTTAACATGATAAATTACATTGATTGATTTTCTAATGTTGAACCATCCTTGCATACTTGTTATGAATTCCCACTTGGTCAAGATGAATTGTTTTTTGTGATTTTTTTTAATGCTGTTGACTTCTATTGCCCAGTATTTTGTTAAAGATTTTTGCATCTTCATTAGAGATACTGGTCTGTAGTTTTCTTTCATGGTAATATCTTTCCTGGTTTTTGGTGTTAGGGTTATGCTTGCCTCATAGAATGCCTCTTGGGAGTGTTCCTTCTTTTTCTCATTTAAAAAAAAATAAATCTCTGAATGTTTGGTAGAATGCAACAATGAAGCCATCTAGTCTGGGACTTTTATTGTTGGGAAATCTTTTTATGAGATATTCAATTTCTTCTTTTGTGATGGGTCTGTTCAAATGTTCTACATCTGTCCAGGTCAATCTGTGTAGGGCACAAGTATCAAGGAATTTGTCAGTTTCCTCTATGTTTTCAAATTTACCAGAGTGTAGCTTTTCATATGCCTCCGGAAACTCTATGAACTTTGATAAATGTTGATAGTTGCAGAGGGACTTCAGGCCTTTTTTTCCATAAGGTCACTATGAGTTGTGCTTGACTTGAAGACAATCAACAACAACAACAACAACAACAACAATAACTTTTCCTAGTATTCTGATATTATCAATTTAATTTCATCTGGTTCTGTTGTGATGTCAACTCTATCATATCTTAATAGAGTTATCTTTGTCTTTTCTTTTTTTCCCCTTTTGCTAAGTGTGCCAGTGGTTTGTCAATTTTATTGACCCATTTAAAAAATCGGCGCCTAGTCTTATTTATTGGTTTCATTTGTTCTTCTGTTTTCTATCTCATTGATTTCAGTTCTTGTCCTTATCATTTTCTTTTTTTCTAGAGGCTGTAGAATTAGATTGTTTTTTTCTTTTTCTACTTGATGAAGGTGTTGAGTTAGATCATTGATTTTTCTTCTTTCTTCCTTTTTCATGTGTGTACCTATTGCTATGAACCTAGGACTGCCTTAGCTGCATCCCAGTGCTTTTGGTATGTTGCATTTTTATTTATTTCTAGGAAATATTCTATTTCATTCTTTATTTATTTTATAACTCAGTCATGATCTAGCAGAGTTATTTAGCTTCCACATGGGTGGTTTTGCAAGCTTTACCCTCATATGGTTAATTTCTAGTTTTATGACATTGTGTTCTTAGAAGATATCTCATATTATTTCAGTGTCTTTTTTAAGTTGTTGAGGCTTGCTTTGTGTCCTAGTATATGATAGATTCTGGAGAATGTACCATGTGCACTTGAGAAGAAAGTGAATTGAGTTTTGGTTGGGTGTAGTACCCTGAATACATCCACCATCCACAAGGTCAAATTGGCTGTTTGTATAGTTTAGCTTTTCTGCATCTTTGTTAAGTTTCTTTTGAGTTGGCATATCCTTTGGTGATAGTGATGTGTTGAAGTCTCCGACCAATTTTATGGTGCTGTCTGTCTCTTTCTTCAGTTCTGCTAACAGTCATGTATTTTTTTCAGGTCTATCATTTGGTGCATAAATGTTGGCGAAGGTTTTATCTTCCTGATCTGTTATGCCTTTAATAACTGATAATGCTCTTCCTTTTCTTTATAGTAGTTTTCATTCTGAAGTCCATTTTATCAGAAATTAGTATTGCCATTACTGCTTTTTTTATGGATGCCATTTGCTTGTGATATATTTTTTCCTCATCCTTTAACTTTGAGTGTCTTTCCATTTTTTAGATGTGTCTATTGTAGGCAATATATTGATGGGCTTTGTGGGGTTTGTTTGGGTTTTTTTTAATCCATTCTGCTACTCTTTTTCTCTCAATTGGTACATTTAGTCCATTCACATTAAGTATGATTCTTATCAGGCCAGGTTTCATTTTTGCCACTTTGCTGTGTTTCTTTTTCTGTTGTTTCTGGTTACTGTGGACCACACGCTTTCCTTTGGTGTCTCCATGTGAAGGACTTCACTTAAAATTTCTTGTAGTTTTGGTCTTGTTTTCACAAATTCC